>NC_091552.1:48449556-48454556 GCF_042767895.1 Penaeus vannamei
AAGAAGCAAGGATGGAGAAGAGGAAAAAGCAAATCGAAAGAAAAAGAGGAGAGGAGTTTGCAACTTCCAGCCTTGGAGAACGGAGGGAGGAAGCAAGATAAGAATGAATGAAAGGAAGAGATAAAGAGAGAGAAAGAGAACAGAAGGCAGAGATATAGAAAGAATATAGGATAAATAAAAGAAAGAGAGAGGAGAGAAATATATCTAAAACACACACAGGTTTCTTAAGACTCAAAACAAGGGAAATACAGAACAAAGAATAAGGAAAAAGAATAACGAATAAGAACAAAAGAGAAAATAAAGGACACGTGGCAACCAAACGCAGTCGCTCGCACGCGCGCACGCACATTCACGCACGAGCGAATGGCATGTGAGATCTAAAGCCTAGAGAAACGAAATGGAAAGAGGAGAGGGTAAAGAAAGAGTGGGAGGGGAAGAGAAAAAGAGGAAAGTGGAGAGGGAAAGAAGAGAAAAAACGAGAAGGAAAGAGGGGAAAAGGGAGAGAAGAATAGCTGGAAGTTAAGGGTGGAGGGGAGTGGGGTAGAGAGAGAGAGAGAGAATATAGAAAGAACATAGATAATGGCGAGGGGGAAAAGGATAGTAAGAAAAAATAAGGAGGTGAACGTGAAAGTGAAGAAATAGGGCGAAGCTAAGAGAGAGAGAGAACAAGAAGAAGAAGGCAAGAAGTAAAGTAGCAAGAGGGGGAGTAGGGAAAAAAGGAAAAGACGGAGAAGAGAGAGAAAAAAAAGAGGGAGGACGAGAGAAAGAAACGAATAAGGGCGGAAAATAAAGGAGAGAGAAGAAGAAGGGAGCTCAAAATCCCCCCCCCCTCCCCCTCCCCCCCCTAATTCCAGTCTTTGAAGTCTTAAATCAATGAAGGGAATCTCATTGGAGAAATAATAAAGTTAGACTTTCGAATCATTTTTATTTTTTATTTATTTTTTTTCTAAACTTTTCTTTTTTTTCTACTTTATTTGGATTTACGAAGGCGGGGGCGATGACTCCAGACTAATTACTATAATTATTATGATCGCCGTCGTTATTATTAGGTTGAGCGACTCTCTAAGCAAGCATAGGGAGTTAATGAATAAAAATTGTAACTGCAGATTCGTTTTCTCTCCACGCTGATGAGGGAGGGAGGGAGAGAGGGGAAGAAATGGAAGGGGAGGAGAGAGGGGAAGAAATGGAAGGGGAGAGAAAGGGGGTGGAAGGTGGAGGAGAGGGGAGAGGGGGAGAAGATGGAGGGGAGAGGGGGAGAAGATGGGGAGGGGAGAGGGGATAAGGTGGAGAGGAGAGGAGAGAGGGGGAGAAGGTGGAGGGGAGGAGGGGAGAGGGGGAGAAGGTGAGATGGGGGAAGAGAAAGGGGGTGGAAGGTGGAGGAGAGGGGAGAGGGGGGGAGAAGATGAAGGGGAAAAGAGAGGGGAGGAGAGAGGAGAGGGGAGGAAAATGGAGGAGAGTTGAGAGGAGAATGGTTAGGATAGGATAGAGGGAAGAAGAGAGTAGACGAGAAAGAATGGAGGAGAAGGGAGGAATGGAGAGAGAGTAAAACAAAAAATGGAAGGGGAGGGGAAAAAGAAAGGAGAGAGAAGAAGAGAGGGAAGAGTGGAGAGAATGCGAAGAGAAAAGACGAGAACGATGGAGAACCGAAAAGAGAGAGAAGAAAGCCGAGTCACAAGATCAGAAGGTGGAGAAGGTGGAAAGGAAGAGAAAAGAACGAAGAGAGAAGGAGAAAGCGAAGAGGGGGGGAGGAGGAGGGGAAAGGGAAGAGGAGAAGGATTTAACTAATCTAATTTTCTTCGATTAAATGCCATCATCTGATTATTGACAGAGGAGCTCCGCGTACGATAACCCATCCGACGTCGATAAGGGCGATGTCTCCCCGTGGTTCCTTAGGCCGCGTGGTCCTTACGGCCGACTCGCGCTATTAGACTGCGAAAACCTTATCAAACTGGTTTTAGACATAAGCATTCTCCAGAAGGAACGGCGGCTGATTGGCTGATTACTCTGTGACGTCATTACGGGATTGGCAAATTGTTTGTGGGTTTGAGGCGGGGAGGTGGGGCGGGGGCGGGGTAGTGGGGCAGGATAGGAGGGGGTAGGTGGTTTCGATATTGTTCTTGTTTTCAGTTATTTTAGATGGTTATTGTTGTTGTGGTTGTTTTGAACTCTTTATCTCATATATATATATATATATATGTATATATATAACTATATATATATATATATATATATATATATATATATATATATATAGTTATATGTATCTTCGACCTATATTTCTATATCTGCTCTCTCTCTCTCTCTCTCTCTCTCTCTCCCCCTCTCTCTCTCTCTCTCTCTCTCTCTCTCTCTCTCTCGTCTCTCTCTCTCTCTCTCTCTCTCTCTCTCTCTCTCTCTCTCTCTCTCTCTTTCTTTCTCTCTGCTCTCTCTCTCTCTCTCTCTCTCTACTCTCTCTCTCTCTCTCTCTCTCTCTCTCTCTCATTCTCTCTCTCTCTCTCTCTCTCTCTCTCTCTCTCTCTCTCTTTCTCTCTCTCTCTCTCTCTCTCTCTCTCTCTCTCTCTCTCTCTCTCCCATTCCTTTCTTCTCCTCCACCGATCTTCCTTTCTCGCCCTCCCATTCCCCCTCTCCCTCGTCCTTTGGAAATCTTTCAGCTCTCCCTTCCCATTTTTCTCTGCTCTCTGTCCCTCCCACCTCTCTCCCTCCTCTCTCTCCCCTCTTTCGCTCTCCGTGCCCATCCACCTTTCTCCCATCCCATCCCTCCTCCCTCTCTCCAACCCCCTCCCCTCTCCCTTTCTCCCCTCCCATCTTCTCTGTCTCTCTCTCCCTCTCACCCTCTCCCTCCTCCCATCTCCATCACCTTTCTCCCATCCTTCCCTTCCTCCTCCCATCTCTCCCTCCTTTCTCCCTCCTCCCTCTCCTCTCTCCCTCTATTCCTCCCATCCCTCCTCCTTCTCACTCACCCCTCCTCCCTACCATCCTCTTCCCTTCCCACATCCTCCTCTCCCTCCCTCTCCACCCTCCCTACCTCTCCCTTTCTCCCTTCCCAGCGTCCATCACCCTCCTCTCTCCCTCTCATCCTCTCTCCTCCCTGTCTCCATCCCTTTCGCCCCGCAGATCGTGTAATCGTCATGGCGGATCATGCTTCATCAAGTGCTGTAACTCCTTCCTTATGTAGTTGCATGGTGAGGGGGAGGGGGCGTGGGAGTGCGGGGCGGAGGGGGCGGTGAGGAAGGGCTGTGTGCAGAGGAGAAGGAGGTAATAAAGGAAGAGGGAATTTAGTGGAGGGAATTTGGGAGGGGAAATGGAGAAAGAGGAAGGGAAAGGAGGATATTGTAGGAGGAGGGGGAAAAGGAGGATGTGGAAGAGGAGGAGGAGGTAAAGGAGGATATGGAAGAGGAGTGAGGGAGGAAGAAAAGGATATGGATAGAGGAGGAAGGAAGAGGAGGAGAAGGAAGAGGAGGAGGAGTGATATGTGTAGGGGAAAAAGAGGAAGGAAAAAAGGGGAAGAGATGGAAGGAGGAGCAAGTACAGGCAGAAAGAAAATGAGGATATGGAATAGGAGGAGGAAGAAGAAAAAGAAGAAGACGGAGTGGCAAATGGAGGAGAAAGAGAAGAAAGAAGAACCTTAAGGTAAAAAGGAAGAAGAAATGAAGAAAAAAACGAATGAGGGAGAAATTGAATTGAAGAAGAAAAAGAAAAAGAAGAAGACGATGAAAATAAGGAAAAAAGAGAGAGAGAGAGAGAGAGAGAGAGAGAGAGAGAGAGAGACGATGAGAGAGAGAGAGAGAGAGAGAGAGAGAGAAAGTGGAAAATAGAATAGTGTTATGCCTTTTGTCCGCGGGGAATAAGAATCTGGGAAGAGACGTGATAAAAAGAGGAATTACAGGAAGAGGGGAAGAGGGGGGAGGGGAATAAAGGGGAAAGATGTGGGAAAATGGATGGAAGGAGAGGCCACAAGGAGGCGATAAGAGGAGGCGAAGCAGGGAGGGCGAGAGAGATAGGAAAAGATGGGAATGAGTAATCGAGTGATGAAGAAGGAATAGAGGAGGGTGAAGAAAGTGGAGGGAAAGGGGAAAAATCAGTGGAGATAAGAGAAAGGACGATAGATTTAGGAAGGTGATGAGAAAGAGAAGGGAGAAGGGGTGATAAGAAAGAAAAAGAAAATTTGGAAAAAAATGAAAAGAGAAAATAGAAGTGCGGATATTTGGTGAGTGGGAGAAGAAGGAGAGAGAAGGAGAGGAGAAGAGGGGGAAAGTGGTAGAGGAGTGAAGAGAAAGATGAAAGGGTTATGAATGAAAGAAAGGAAAGGAGGAAGAGAAGGAGAGGTAAAATGAGAGGGGAAAGGGGAGGAGGGTAGAGAGGGGGGAAAGGGGAGGAGGGGTAGAGAGGAGGTAAAGGGGAAGAGGGATAGAGAGGAGAAAAAGGGGAAGAGGGATAGAGAGGAGGTAAAGAGGAAGAGGGATAGAGAGGAGGTAAGGGGAAAGGGAGAAGAGAGGAGATAAAGGGGAAGAGGGATAGAGAGGAGATAAAGGGGAAGAGGGATAGAGAGGAGATAAAGGGGGAGAGGGATAGAGAGTAGATAAAGGGGAAGAGGGATAGAGAGGAGATAAAGGGGAAGAGGGATAGAGAGGAGGTAAAAATCGGGGAAAGGGATATAGGAGAGGGAGATAAAGGGGAAAGGGAGAAGAGAGGAGATAAATGGGAAGAGGGATAGAGAGGAGATAAAGGGGAAAGGGAGAGGAGAGGGAGCGACAGGAAGCGCGCCTCTCTGCGTGGCGGCGTATCTCCCGCGCCGCCGCCCCCGCCCACGCCCACGCTCCCGCCCCCGCCGCCCCTGCCCCGCGCTCCTCCTCCTCCGCTCGCCCGCCCTTTGGCCGCCCTTGCACCATCGCTGCGTCGCTGTCGGGGCGTGCGGCGTCACGGAAGGGCGGCGTCGGGGTTCGGGATTTCTTCAGGGGGGCTGTTACTTGGCGTGGGAGGGGAAGGGGGAGGGGGATGGG
>NC_091552.1:48459556-48461589 GCF_042767895.1 Penaeus vannamei
TATGTGTGCGTGAGTATGTGTGTGTGTGTGTGTGTGTGTGTGTGTGTGTGTGTGTGTGTGTGTGTGTGTGTGTGTGTGTGTGTGTGTGTGTGTGTGTGTGTGTGTGTGTGTGTGTGTGTGTGTGTGTGTGTGTGCTCGCGCGTTTGTGTACCTGTATGAAGTGGGCATGAAAAAATAAACAGGAAATAACAATACAAGTTAGTTCTTTCATTTTCGCCTACAAACAACTCGAAAAAATAACAAAGGAAGGGGAGAAGAGGGTTATAATGAACAGGGACGAGAGAAGAGAGGAAAGAAGAGAAAAGAGAGGAAAGCAATAGATGATATATCAGAGTGAGAAGGAGGATGAGAATAAAGGGAGAGAGAGAGAGAGAGAGAGAGAGAGAGAGAGAGAGAGAGAGAGAGAGAGAGAGAGAGAGAGAGAGAGAGAGAGAGAGAGAGACAGACAGACAGACAGACAGAAACAGAGAATGAAAGAAAATGATTTATTTTTTCGACATTGTTATTCCTACTCCATTGTATCAAATCGTATATTGACTGTTTATTTTCTCTTAATTACAGGTACGCTATCATCTCACCTGGTCCTGGATTCGAAGACAGCGAAGCCGGTAATGTAGCCCTGTGTGTATGTGTGTTAGTTTGTGTGTGTGTGTGTGTGTGAGAGAGAGAGAGAGTAAAGAGAGAGAGAGAGTAGATAGATAGAGAGAGAGAGAGAGAGAGAGAGAGAGAGAGAGAGAGAGAAAAGAGAGAGAGAGAGAGAGAGTAAGAGGCAGAGAGAGAGAGAGGAGAGAGAGAAAGAGAGATAGGGAGAGGAGAGGAGGGAGAGAGAGAGAGACAGAGGGAGAGAGAGAAAGAGAAAGAGAGAGTAAAGAGAGAGAGAGAGAGAGAGAGAGTGTGTGTGTTTAAAAACATAAAAGTTGTAAAAGGCGAAATGATAACGGCGAAGGAGGACCAAGCTAAAAGCCTTTGAAGAAACCAAATAACTTTGATTATCCGATATTGAGAAAGAGAGAGAGAGGGGGGGGAGAGGCAGAGAGACGTAGAGAAGGAGAGAATGACGGAGAAAATGGAGAGAAAGAGGGAGAGAGATGAATTGGAAAGGGGATATGAAGAAAGATAGATAGATAGAAAGATATATATATAGATAGATAGATAGATAGATAGATAGATAGATAGATAGATAGATAGATAGATAGATAGATAGATAGATAGATAGATTGATAGATAGATAAATAGTTAATTAGATAGATAGATAAACAGACAGACAGACAAGCGGATAGATAAATAGACTGATAGATAGAAGAGAGAAAGGAAAACAGAGAGAGCAAAAGAAAGAAAGGGGGAGGTGGAGGGGGGAGGGGGATGCGTAAAGTGTCAAGGGGTCCTGAACAATTATCGAGAGGACCCCTAAGGTCGACCCTCCAAGACTATGACAGTAGTAAACTCAGCCTTATGGGTGTTTTCTGAAGGCATGGGGCGTCGTAAGGGTGAGGGAAAGAAATGGGAAGAGGAGGGAGGGAGGGGAAGGGGGGGGGGGAGGGAGGAGGGGTAAGAGAGGGAGGGAAAATGTCGGATTTGTTTCTTCTTTTAGAATTTCACCTTGTTATTTTTAATGATTGCGTGCGTGTGTGTGTGTGTGTGTGTGTGTGTGTGTGTGTGTGTGTGTGTGAATGTGTGTGTGTGTGTGTGTGTGTGTGTGTGTGTGTACGTGCGTGTGCGAGTTTTGTGTGTGTGTGCGTGTGCGAGTCGTGCGTGTGCGCGCGTGCGAGTTGTGTGTGTGTGTGTGTGTGTGTGTGTGTGCGTGTGCGAGTCGTGTTTGTTTGTGTGTGTGTCCATGCGAATTTGTGTGTATCTGTGCGACCGTGTGTTTGTGCCTGCGTGTGCATTAAACCGAGCGTGCATGAATCCTTAATACTCGACACTGTTTGCACTAACATTAACCGCGAGACTCCAAAGCACGTCAATCACGCGACACGTCACTCGAAAGAAGTGAACAAGGTTATTTCCACCCGTATTGATGCACTAGGGCGGTC
>NC_091552.1:48487089-48489589 GCF_042767895.1 Penaeus vannamei
ACTCCTCCCTCTCCCTCCCTCCCTCTCATTCCCCCTACTCCCCCTTTCCTCCCAAACACTCCCTGCACCTCTCCCTCACTCTCCTTTCCTCCCTCACTCCTCTCCCCTATACTCCCTACTCGTCCGTCTCACTCCCCACCCCCTTTCCTCCCCCATACCTCACCACCTACTCTCTTCCCTCTCACTCCTCTTCCTCCCTCCTCTCCCTCCTCCCTCTTTCCTCTCTCAACACTCCCTACTCCTCTCCCTCACACTCCTTCCTCCCCCACTCCTCCCCTTCATCCCTCACTCCTCCCTCTCATTCCCCCTATTCCCCCTTTCCTCCCCCATACTCACCACCTACTCCTCCCTCTCACTCCCACTCCTTCCCCTTTCCTCTCCAACACTCCCTACTCCTCTCCCTCACTCCTCCCCTTCCTCCCCCACTCCTCTCCTTCATACCCCACTCCCCCATTCCACTCCCGGACGCTTTATCGGCAATCAATGTAGCTACGACGAGAGATGTAGTTTAAAAAGACATATCAAATATGTTTCTTTTTATGATGGAGACGGTGATGATGATGGTGATGGTGATGGTGGTGGTGATGATGAGGAGGATGGTGATGATGAGGAGGAGGAGAATGGTGATGGTGGTGGTGGTGGTGGTGATGGTGGTGGTGGTGGTGGTGATGGTGGTGGTGGTGGTGGTGGTGGTGATGGTGATGATAGTGATGGTGGTGGTGATGATGATGGTGATGGTGGTGATGGTGATGGTGTTGGGGGTGGTGGGAAGTGGTGGTGGTGGTGGTGGTGGTGGTGATGGTGATGATAGTGATGGTGGTGGTGATGATGATAGTGATAGTGTTGATAATGATGATGGTGATATTGATGGTGATGGTGGTGAAGTAGAGAATGATGGTAGTGGTGGTGGTGGTAGTGATATTGATGGTAGTGTTGATGATGGTGATGGTGATGATGATGATGGTGATGATGATGATGGTGATAGTAATGATGATGAGAAGGAGGAGGATGGTGATGGTGGTGGTGGTGGTGATGATGATGATGGTGATGATGATGATGATGGTGATGGTGGTGGTGATGGTGGTGGTGATGATGATGATGGTGATGATGATGATGATGGTGATGGTGGTGGTGATGGTGGTGGTGATGATGATGGTGATGGTGGTGATGGTTAGCATTGATGATGACGATGGTGATGATGATGATAATCATGGTGATGATGATGGTGGTGGTCGTGATGATGATGGTGATGATGATCATGGTGATAGTGATGATGATAATGATGGTTATGATGATGGTGGTGGTGATGGTGATTGGGATGGGGATGGGGATGGGATAAGTGGTGATGGCAGTGATGATGATGGTGATGGTGGTGGTGGTGATGATGAGGAGGAGGAGGAGGATGGTGATGGTAGTGGTAGTGGTGGTGGTGATGGTGAAGGTGGTGGTGATGATGGTGATGGTGATGATGGTGATGGTGATGATGATGATGGTGATAATGATGATGATGATGAGAAGGAGGAGGAGGATGGTGATGGTGGTGCTGGTGGTGGTGATGGTGATGATGATGAGGAGGAGGAGGATGGTGATGGTGGTGGTGGTGATGGTGATGATGATGATGATGATGATGATGATGATGGTGATGGTGGTGGTGGTGATGGTGATGGTGATGATGATCATGGTGATGATGATGATGGTTATGGTGATGATGACGATGGTGATGATGATGATGATCATGGTGATGATGATGATGGTGGTGGTGATGATGACGATGGTGATGATGATGATGGTGATAATGATGATGGTGATGATGGTTATGATGATGGTGATGGTGATGATGATGAGGAGAAGGATGGGGATGGGGATGATGGTGGTGGTGATGATGATGATGGTGATGATGATGATGATGGTGATGATGATGGTTATGGTGATGATGATGATGATGATGATGATGATGATGATGATGATGCATTTTGTAGGGATAATAATGATAGTATTAATAGTAATAACAATAATGATAATGATAATAGATGATGATGATGATGATGATTATAATAACAATGATTATAGGTATAAAAATATTAACAAGAGTAATAATAATGATAATGATAATGATCGTAATGATAATGATGATAATAATGATAACTAATAATAATGTTAATAATAATAATGATTGTAATACAGCTAATGGTAACAGTGAAATAACAACAACAATAACAATAATGATGAAAAAATGGTAATAATGATAATTATAATGATAACAATCATAAGAACAATACATTAAATAATATTGATAACAATAACAATAACAATGATAGTAATAATGTTAACGATATTATGATAATGATCATATGATGATGAGGATGATAATAATAATAAGATGACGAAGAAGAATAGTAATGATAATAGTGATAAAACGATTTTAATGAAAATATTGATAAAGATCATAATAATGATAGAAATAGTGATAATAATGATAATAATAATAATGATTATAATT
>NC_091552.1:48504589-48512089 GCF_042767895.1 Penaeus vannamei
GAGAGAGAGAGAGAGAGAGAGAGAGAGAGAGAGAGAGAGAGAGAGAGAGAGAGAAAGAGAGAGAGAGAGAGTGAGTGTGTGTGTGAGAGAGAGAGAGAGAGAGAGAGAGAGAGAGAGAGAGAGAGAGAGTATGTGCGAGAGAGAGAGAGAGAGAGAAAGTTGATTATGTGAAAATGGATTGCGGTGGCTGCTCCTCTCTGAGACGGCCGTACACGAACGTAATGCAAACAGACATATGAAAATTTGACTTTTTTTATATACATTTGTGTGTGTGTATGCAAATATACGTATATCTATTGACCTACATATATATATATATATATATATATATATATATATATATATATATATATATATATATATATATATATATATATATACATACATATATACCCACACACACATACACACGCAAACCCAATACACTCCCACGTACACACAATAACAAACATTAACAAGTTATAATCATATGCACACATACCTATATATACCTTAAAAAAAAAATGTAGATAATTGATTTTTTTTTTCACCTCGAAGCCTATGCGTGCCCAGGAACCGTCAGGCAGGAACCATAACCCTAAATTCCTACATTTTAAAGTTTTATGGAATTTTCGACACAAAAAGGGAGGGAAGGCGTTACCGGTAATAGGAAAATTAGCATAATGTTTTTCTTTTTTCTTTTTTTTTAGTATCGGTTCGGTTAAAGACACCTGCCCTGTTGTAGATTTATAGTGATACACTATGAATTTTAACATAAACTATCGTTCACAAAAAAACTAAAGGATATTCAAAATTAGGTTTTTAATTTAATGATAATGATCATGATAATGATATAGATAATGATAATGATGATGGTAACATTGAACCAAATACGATGAAGATGAAAGATAATAATTATCACTCAAGGATACAACACAGAAGAACGTAGAGAAAGAAAGAGAGTGATAAAAAATATGTATAAAAAGAAATGCAAAAACCAATTAAAACTAGGAATAAGTTTATCCTTCTTATAGCAAATATCTATTATATATGAAACGCTTTTGATGAAAATGGATTTAATGATAATGATGTTAATGGTTTTAATGGTAATAGCCTCTATGGTAGTTTCATTGTTATCAATATAATTTTTCTTTATTATTATCATCATTATGATTTTTATCACTATTATTGTTATTATTAATACTACCGCTACTACTACTTTCATTATTATTGTTGTTGTTATTATTATTATTATCATTATCATTATTACTATAATCATCATCATCATCTTTGTTATTATCATCAAAATCATTTTTACTATTATTATCATTCTCACCATTATCATTATCATTATTATCCTCATTATCACTATTATCATTATTATCCTCATTATCCCTATCATCATCATTATTATTGCTATTATTATTATTATCATCATAACTGCCATTATAAATACTATTATTATCAATATCATTATTATTGTTATTATTATAAATATTATTATATTATTATTATTACCGTTACTATTATCAATATTGGTATTAGTAAAATTTGTTATTGTCATTACTATCTTTATCATCATTACTCTTATTATCATTATCATTATTATCATTAATATCATTATTATGTATAGTACATATATGTTTAATTCATTCATTTAGATAATAATACAAAATATAATTCCAAAACAATGAAAAGAAGAAACTACATAATATAAAGCTAAAACATAATAAGCGAAAAAGAAATACGTAGAAAATATGACAAAACAGAACAAGATTCGATAAATGACGATAATGATCCCGCGTCTTTCAGCCTCGGTTTTGGCTCATAGTTAATAGAGCGGAAGCGAAGGGCGCACAATGGCCGTAACGAAGCGGCGTCTCAAGTCTTTAAAGGCGCGAATGCAAAGGAAATGAGGCTCTTGATGACCCTAATGACATGGCCTCGTGCCAGGTGGCGGCGGCCGGGGCGTGTGTTCCAGATCCTTCCGCAAGACAGCTCGAGCGCGGGACTCGCGCCGAATGCGCCGTTTGCGCATTTTACTCAGTCTGCTCATTTCTGCTTTTGAACAGTTTACGCGTTGTAATAATTCTACTCACTTCTCTCTCTCTCTCTCTCTCTCTCTCTCTCTCTTTCTCTCTCTCTCTCTCTCTCTCTCTCTCTCTCTCTCTCTCTCTCTCTCTCTCTCTCTCTCTCTCTTGAAGCGTTTTATCTTTTTACTCAGTTCTGCTTTGACACACTCGCATTTCACTCATTTTGATCATTTATATTTTTTTTTCTCAATTTACGCGTTAAACTCCTTTCGGTGATATCTTATCTTGCACTTGGTTCATTTCTCCGCTTGCTCATTTCACTCGCTCTACTTACCTTGTTCTGATCTCTCTCTTTACCTCACTTCTTGTTTTATTTTCCTCTTTTATCCCCTCGTTTAACAAAATGTTCGTAGTTTGTTGTTCTGCATTTCACAATTTTACAAGTTACCTCTGTTTTATTTTTCATTTTTTTTTTTTTTTTCATTGTCATTTTCAGGTTTTATCATTTCATTAATGTATTTTCACGTTTAGCATTCTGCCTATGTATATACATTTTCCAATATTTTGATAATTCTATCAACATTTTTTTCTTTTCATGGTTTCACAATACTCCGTTCTTATTAATCACTATCCTAGTAATGATGATGATGAAGATGATGATGACGATGATGATGATGATAATGATGAAGATGATGATGATGATAATGATGATGAAGATGATTATAATGATGATGATGATGACAACGATGATGATGATGATAATGATGATCATCATACCCTGATAATAAAGATAAAAATGATAATAACGATGCTGAAATTGACGATCATGACAATGGTGAAGATAATAGACGATGAAAAAGATAATGACGTCACTATGCTCATACTCTTTCATACACTTATACTCATATTCACGTTTCCATAATTCGCGAAATGTGAAAGGGTAAATAGGAGACAGAAGATTGTAATTACATTGCTGCTACACTTTTGCCCTTTTAATGAGATTTTTACGTATGCGAGATAAGGGAGGGAGAGAGGGAGGGAGGGAGAAAGGGAGAGGAAGGGAGGGAGGAGGGGAGGAGGGAGGGAGGGAGAAAAGGAAGGGGAGGAGGAGGGAGGGAAGGGAGAGAGAGAGGACGCGGAGGAGAGAGAAAGAAAGTGGCAGAAAGGGAGGGAGGGAAGGGAGAGGAGGGAGGAAGGAGGGAGAGAGAGAGAGAGAGAGAGAGAGAGAGAGAGAGAAAAGAGACAAAGAGAGAGAGAGAGAGAAAGAGAGAGAGAGAGGAGGGGAGAGAGAGAGACAAAGAAAGAAGAAAAAGGTTGGCAGGGGGGGGGGGGGGGAATCAGACATGAAAAGAAAAGAAAGAAACAGAGACAAAGAGACGAGAACAGAGACAGAGAGAGACAGAAAAAGATACAGAGAGACGGACAGACAAACAAGCAACAAGACAGACAGAGACAGAAATAGAGAGACTAGGTCATACATGCGTAAATAAACAGAGAGAAAAAGACATAGATGCATAGATAGACAGCTAAGATAAAGACAGAAACAGTGAGAGTGAGACACAGACGCATAGACAGAGACAGACAGACAGACAGACAGACATAAACAGAGAGAGTGAAACATAGACGCATAGACAGACAGAGACAGACAGACAGACAGAAACAGAGAGAGTGAAACATAGACGCATAGACAGACAGAGACAGACAGACAGACAGAAACAGAGAGAGTGAGACACAGACGCATAGACAGACAGAAACAGACAGACAGACAGAATCAGAGAGAGTAGGACATAGACGCATAGACAGACAGAGACAGACAGAAACAAAGAGAGTGAGACACAGACGCACAGACAGACAGAAACAGACAGACAGACAGAATCAAAGACAGTGAAGCATAGACGCATAGACAGACAGAGACAGACAGACAGACAGAAATCTCCATCCGTTCCCAATCCTTCATGATTCGCTAATCGTGTCAAAGAGCGTCCATTAACGACTCAATTATACGGTCGAGTTGCACACTTACACATGCAAATGCAGATCTGATCAACAGATGTTTGCAAAAGCTGTTAAGTTCTCTCTCTCTCTCTCTCTCTCTCTCTCTCTCTCTCTCTCTCTCTCTCTCTCTCTCTCTCTCTCTCTCGCTCGCTCGCTCGCTCGCTCTCTCTCTCTCTCTTTCTCTTTCTCTCTTTCTCTCTCTCTCTCTCTCTCTCTCTTTTTCTGTTTCTCTCTCTCTTTCTTTCTCTTTCACTCTCTCTTTCTTTCTCTTTCTCTCTCTCTCTCTCTCTCTCTCTCTCTCTCTCTCTCTCTCTCTCTCTCTCTCTCTCTCTCTCTCTCCCCTCTCTTTCTCGCATTCTCTTTCGTTTTTTTTCTCTCTCTCTCTCTTCTCTCTCCCTCTCTCTCTCTTCTCTCCCTCTCCTCTCTCTCACCCCCCTCACCCCTCTCTCTCTCTCTCTCTCTCTCTCTCTCTCTCTCTCTCTCTCTTCTCTCTCTCTCTCTCTCTCTCTCTCTCTCTCTACCTACTCTCTCTCTCTCTCTCTCTATCTATCTATCTATCTCTCTCTCTTTCGTTCGTTGTATTAAGTGGTGCCACTTGGTCGAGGCTCACATTCTCTACCGTGCTCTGCGGTAGCTCCTAAACGTATACCTTCGCCCTGATTGCAGTCTTAAGGTCTGACCAGCTATGGCCAATGTCCTTAAAAGTCAGTGTTGAGTAAAACGTCTTTGAAAGTGTTCTCCGTTCATTGAAATTCGGCAGATAATAATTAATGAAAAATTGATTGTTATGTGTGTGTGTGTGTGATCAAGCAAAATGTTTTTCGTCACTCTAATCCTAGCAAAGACATTCATGCACATTGCGAAAATAACTAAAAATGTTCATAACAAAAATGTATTATACTTTTGTTTACTGTACTGATTTCAAGATAAACAATTCAAATCATTTATCATCTTATTAACTTCTGGTGACAGTATTTATCTAATGCTCTTACATAATTTTTCTTCTTTTTCTCCTTTCTGTAACTGTAAAACCATTATCTGTAAAAAGAAAATATTGACTTTAAGGTAAAAAAAAAAAAGAACAGTAAAAGCGGCAACCTGAAGCTTTCTATTGCTTATATATTTATATAATATTGATAAATAGCACTTATTTATTTATTGTTCTTTGTTGCATCCGTTTGTGGCAATCAGTCCCGCGTTGAGATAAACGATTTTCAGTGAATTTGATTTCAACGCAATGCTCGTGTGGCGCCCCTAGTGAAGTGGAGTCTTTAGCCTTTATAACACTTACAGAACCAAAAGTTTCCAGTTCGGCGGTAGACTTATCTCAAAACCTGTCGAGGCTCACCTTCTCTACCGTGCTCTGCGGTAGCTCCTAAACGTATACCTTCGCCCTGATCGCGGTCCTAAGGTCTGACCAGCTAGGGCCAATGTCCTTAAAAGTCAATGTTGAGTAAAACGTCTTTGAAAGTGTTCTCCTATCACTGAAATTCGGCAGATAATAATTCATGAAAAATTGATTGTTGTGTGAGTGTATGACCAGTCAAAATGTTTTTCGTCACTCTAATCCTAGCAAAGACATTCATGTACATTGCGAAAATAACTAAAAATGTTCATAACAAACATGTATTATACTTTTGTTTACTGTACTGGTTTCAAGATAAACAATTCAAATCATTTATCATCTTATTAACTTCTGGTGACAGTATTTATCTAATGCTCTTACATAATTTTTCTTCTATTTTCTCCTTTCTGTACCTGTAAAACCATTATCTGTAAAACGAAAATAACATATTTAAGGAAAAAAACAGAACAGTAAAAGCGGCAACCTGAAGCTTTCTATTGCTTATATATTTATATAATATTGATAAATAACACTTATTTATTTATTGTTCTTTGTTGCATCCGTTTGTGGCAATCAGTCCCGCGTTGAGATAAACGATTTTCAGTGAATTGGATTTCAACGCAATGCTCGTGTGGCGTCCCTAATACACCGATGCCTTTAGCCTTTATAACACTTAAAGAACCAAAAGTTTCCAGTTCGGCGTTAGACTTATCTCAAAACTGCCATTTCTGGACATTGGCCCTTCCAGCTCTCGGCCCTAGATATCTGGAAGACCCTGGGGCACCGCTGCACGCCGACCCCGCCAACACCTCTGCTACCTCCTGCTGCGACGAGTCCAGCGTGTTCCTGGGGCGTGGCGAGCTACACCCGGACTACGAGGGCGTACTAAACCTTGGATATACCAGCTCTGGTGTTATGCCTCCCCCTCGTCTCTACTAGCTGTAGCTTGGGGCACCGTCGAGGCAGGGCACGATTCTGACGTGGGACTGTCTGTTCATGCCCAGGGATCATTTTCGGTCGCCTTGTGGGCGCGACACCTTTAAAATTGTGAAACGGAACAACGAACTACGAACATATTGCTAAGCGAAGAGATGAAAGAGGAAAAAAGTACAAGAAGTGAGGTAAAGAAAGAAATCAGAACAAGGTAAGTAAAGCGAGTGAAATGAGCAAGCGGAGAAGTGAGTCAAGTGCAAGATAAGGAGTCAGCGTTGAAACAATAACATAAGTGGGAAGAGCTTTTACTCAAACCGGACAATGCCTTTAGATGCTCGCGTCCCCAGGCATACTACGAGTGAAATCTGGTACCGTACCAAGCCGACGTATTTTCTCAGACTCTGAACGTCACAGAATAACTCTGCTTCCCGCGCCCTAGAGAGACTGAAAGAGGGTAGCGAATACCAGAGCATACCAAGCAGGAATAATAAGGGCAGACTTTTCCAAATACCCATTCAAGGCTCAGCTAGACTTCACCCTGGTCTCCCGTGCCAGCTGCGGACGCTCAGTCGTAAGGAAAAATAATCCTTATTGTCTCTCTCTCTCCCTTCTCACCACGCCCACGCAGACGCGAGGCCGACGCTATCTCCCTTCTACAATTACACGCCTCCACGCCCGACGTACAGCTCCCTTCTCTGTCTTTCCTTCACCCTCTTTCCACACGCCATTCGCGCCCACTCATACGACATTCACGGTGTCCGTAGAGTCCAAGGAGCCATACTTTGACACTGAGGTTCTTCCTTATGCAGCATAACTAGTTTCACGGTTGGACCCGAGAACAGCCAGGCAAAAGAATAACACTGTATTGTCTCTCCTTAGCAGTAGTTATTGTCTCTCCCCGCTATGTAGTAGGTTGGCTCTAAGGATGATTCCTCCATAATTTAAGAGAGAAAGGAGAGGGAGAGAGAGAGAGAGAGATACAAATGATGGTGATGATGAAGATGATGATAATGGTGATGATGATGATGGTGATGGTGATGATGATGATAGTGGTGATGATGATGATGATTAATGGTGATGATGATGATGATGATGACGATAACGATAATAAGAACACTAAAACGAGACACCTCTCTCCTCGCATTTTGAAACCCCCCATTTTTTTTTTTTTTTTAGCGCGTGTGTGTGTGAAGCTCAATATTAATATTAATCGCA
>NC_091552.1:48517089-48527089 GCF_042767895.1 Penaeus vannamei
CACACACACACACATATACACACACACACACACACACACACACACACACACACACACACACACACACACACACACACACACACACACACACACACACACACACACACACACACACACACACGCATATATATACATATATATATATATATATATATATATATATATATATATATATATATATATATATATATATATGTGTGTGTGTGTGTGTGTGTGTGTGTGTGTGTGTGTGTGTGTGTACATATATATATATATATATATATATATATATATATATATATATATATATATATATATATATATATATATATATATGTATATATATAGTGGTAATTATTTTTCATGTATTCAAATTTCTCATATTTTATTCTATTCACAGTTCTTGTAACGTGATGTCATATTAATGTGTTTTTTTATATGCCAATTCTATTCAAAGAACCATCGCATCTTTTAAAATGTCGAATAAGTAATTATCTCGACATAGGTCCCCCTTTCGGAAAATATTAATTTAGTATGCTCAATTAAAAAAGTAATATGTAAGACTCATATCTGACTGAAGAAACGACACCTATATGAAACAAATTCAATTAAATACTAAATCAATAAATATATCAATACATGAACATAATCTTGCAATAGACATTATGACACAGGCTCATTTCAGAGACCAACTAGCGGGTCTACTAACAACCTTTCCATTGGGTGGGTCTTTGAGCCGATCTAGACCACCATCTCCTATCACTTCTGCCACTTCAATTGGTCCTCTCCATTTCGTCTGCAGTTTTCAAGTGATACCTCGTCCAAACATTTCCTTTTTACAACTACAAACGCACCTCCGCGCAGCTTTACGTTATGGCGTCCTAAATTCTTCTGAGGTGGGTAGTTTTTTCAGTCTACGTTCTGTCGTTTCCTTTACAATCACGTGCGACTTCGCCACATCACAACTTTCTGGTTCAGTCTGCGGTAAGCGTCTACAGTCTGCTGAACGGGGTGGCGCTCACACAAATATTTCCCACCAAGGGCCTATGAGCAGCCCCATTCAATCCATATTTACTCTTTCTAACCTTACTTACTACTAGTTATACACTTCCAGCAAAGACAATCATCTAATGGAGATTCTTGCGGCTACATCACCATGTACCCATTCACTTTTCAATATACTATTTTTCACTCTCTTCACCACATCATATTCTCAACCACGTCACTTTGTCACGTTTGACATTCACTCGCGAGCGATGACCTTGGGGCCAAGCAGAGGTGTGTGAGGGTAGCTGCTTGTCTTCCCTTGCCAGTTTCCGGATGACATTTTTTTAGAGATAACTGAGAGAGAGAGAGAAAAGAGATCCGATGACCGTCGTTGGTAGTCTTTCCAGACCCATTTTTTTAGAGATAACTGAGAGAGAGAGAGAGAACAAACACATACACAAATCCTCATACGCACACACACATAAACATACACACACAAATACAAACCCACATAAAGATACACATGCATACACAAACCCACATAAGCATCCATACACAAACACAAACACAAGCACAAGGGGGATGCATTTAACACGAAACGCGATGGTTGCGACAAAAATAGTGTTTAATTAGCACGAATTAATTGGTATTTGGCTGTTCGTAATGAGCGGGGGTCACGCTTCGGAACCGCCCACCCGGAGGTTGAAACACGGGGTACGGGACGGGGGAGGGGGTGCTGTAGGGGAGGATGGTTAGGAGGAGGGGGGGCGGAAAAGAGAGAGAGAGAAACACACACAGAAAGAAAGAAACAAAGAGAGAGAGAGTAAGATAGCAATAGAAAGAAAGAGAGAGACAGAGAGAAAGAGAGAAACACGCACAGAAAGAAATAAAGAAAGGAAGATAGAAAGAGAATGAGTGAGAGAGAGAGAGAGAGAGAGGGAGATCAGAAGAATAACGTACTCTAAACGTATAGAAAGACGCATGAAATCTAATTTAAACAAATTGATAAAAAAAAGGTTTCCTAATAGAGTTATTACTGTTTTCTATATCTATTAGTACTGCTATTGTTGATGCCATTGCTGTCACCATCGCCATTTCTATTCCCATCACTATCACTATTACTATTACTATCGTTGTTACTATTACTATCATTAATACAATTACTATTTCTATCTTGATCATTATCACTACTACTAATGCTATTATTATAACTATCCTGATAACTATCACTATTACTGTTACTATCGTTGTTACTATCATTAATACTATTACTATTTTTATCTTGATCATTATCACTACTACTAATGCTATTATTATAACTATCCTGATAACTATCACTATTACTGGTACTTTTTCTGTAATTATCCTAATTATTATTACTATTGCTAATAATATTACTATCTTTATTTCTATTTTTACTAGTAATAACATTATTATGATGACAATTACTATTACTAATACTGTCATCACCATCATGACAATTACTAATAATAATACTATCATTATCATCAAGACAATTGCTATCACTTATACTATTACTCTTACTATCCTGATTAGTATTACTATTTCTAATAGTATTACTATAATTATTACTATTTTACTAATACTGTTATTATCATAATAACCATTCTATCACTAATACTATTACTAGTACTAGTACAATTACTATCATTATTACTATTTAACTATCATTATCATTATTACTATTTCACTAATACTATCATTATTATTATTACTATTTCACTAATACTATCATTATCATTATTACTATTCCACTAATACTATCATTATCATTATTACTATTTCACTAATACTATCATTATCATTATTACTATTTCACTAATACTATCATTATCATTATTACTATTTCACTAATACTATCATTATCATTATTACTATTTCACTAATACTATCATTATCATTATTACTATTTCACTAATACTATCATAATTATTATTACTATTTCACTAATACTATCATTATTATTATTATTACCATTCCTATCATATTTCGAATTAAGGACCGCGATTCACCACCATAATCTGATCAATCTATTCCCTGGGTGTTTGTAACCAATAATAAAATCGGATTACAATCGGTACGTGTGTGTGTGTGGGGGGGGGTGCGTGTGTGTGTGTGGTGGGGGGGGTATGTGTGTGGGTGCGTGCGTGTGTGTGTGTGTGCGTGTGTGTGTGTGTGTGAGTGCTTGTGTGTGTGTGTGTGTGCATATGTGTGTGTGTGTGTGTGTGTCTGCGTGTGCGTATGTGAATATATGTGGTATGCAGCATACAAGGCACATGGGGATGGTGTAACAATGCTATTTCAAAAGCGAGAAAGCAGGAGAATATTCAAACCATTATTAGCCAAAAGCACTCCTAACACATTTCCCAAAGGAAAGTCCCGGTGGCAAAATAACAGTATTTTCTTCTTTTTCATTTTCTTTCACTTTTCTTCTTTTTCTTCATCTTTCCTTTTCTTCCTTTTTCTTCTTCTTTCCTTTTGCTTCCTTTTCTTCTTTTTCTACTTCTTTCCTTTTCTTCCTTTTCTTCTTCTTTCTTTTTCCTTCTTTTTCTTCTTTCCTTTTCTTCTTTTTCTTCTTTTTCTTCTTCTTTCCTTTCTTCCTTTCTTCTTCTTTCCTTTTGCTTCCTTTTCTTCTTCTTTTCTTCTTCTTTCCTTTTCCTTCTTTTTCTTCTTCTTTCCTTTTTGCTTTTTCATTTTCTTCCTTTTTCTTCCTTTTCTTCTTTTTCTTCTTCTTTCCTTTTCTTTCTTTTTCTTCTTCTTTCCTTTTTTCTTCTTTTTCTTCTTCTTTCCTTTTTCTTCTTTTTCTTCTTTCCTTTTCTTCTTTTTCTACTTCTTTCTTTTTCCTTTCTTCTTCTTCACTTCCCTTTTCTTCTTCTTCTTTCTTTTCTTCTTCTTTCCTTTTCTTTCTTTTTCTTCTTTCTTTCCTTTTCTTTTTTTCTTCTTCTTTTCCTTTTTCTTCTTTTCTTCTTCTTTCCTTTTCTTCTTTTTCTTCTTCTTTCCTTTTCTTCTTTTTCTTCTTCTTTCCTTTTTGTTCTTCTTTCCTTTTTCTTCTTTTTCTTCTTTCCTTTTCTTCTTTTTCTACTTCTTTTCTTTTTCCTTTTTTTCTTCTTCTTTCCTTTTCTTCTTTTTCTTCTTCTTTCCTTTCCTTCTTTTTCTTCTTTCCTTTTCTTCTTTTTCTTCTTCTTTCCTTTTCTTCCTTTTCTTCTTCTTTCCTTTCTTCTTTTTTTTCTTCTTCGTGTTCTTCATTTTCATATTATTCGACATGAATCTGTAGACTCGTAGATAAATAAAAGTATATTTTTTAACATTCTTTTATTTCACATTTGATAATATTGTGTTACATAAGGGACCGTATATATATATATATATATATATATATATATATATATATATATATATATATATATATATATATAAACGGTTCGAAAAAGGCTTTAAAATGTACTTCAAAAGGTACTGTTTGAAAAGGGTTCCATACGGTTCGTAAAAAGGTTCTTACGATAAAATGCTTCAGTTCGACCTGTCCTTACCACACCGAATAATATAATTTGCAGCCGATACGTGTAAAGGGAAAAAAACGAAAGAGAGAAAAAGAAATGATTATAATAAAAAATATGAGACATTTCCGTTACAGTGACTAGATTTACTCATTGTTTCTCTCCTTGTATGATGCAGATTTTTTTTTTTTTTTTTTTTTTACAATGCTAAATTTAGGTTTCGTTTTAGTATTCAAAACTTCCTTCAAGAAATTAGCTTTTGGTCTTGCATGCATAATACTGCCCGCATAATTAATGATATTTCGGCATAATGCTGTTAAAAGTTTACAGCTGAATAAAGCACAATTTTGAGCTGTATCGTCGAAAAATAGCTAATGAATATGATGATGATTTCAGAAAAATAATGATAATGATAGAATTAAAATCAATGATAATGATAGAATCAAAAATAATGATAATGATAGAATTAGAAATAATGATAATGATAGAATTAAAGATAATAATAATAATAATGATGATGATGATGATAATAGCAAGGACAATGATAATAATGATAATGATAATCAAAACATCGATAATGGTTATGATTGGAACAATAATAATGCAACAGATAATGATGACGATGATGATGGTAATAATGATGATAAGGATAATGAAGATAGTAGGATTAGTGACGATAGTTGTCCATGGATTGGTCTAATATTCATTCATAATATTAATTTTATGTAACCTATTGATATACATAATTATCGTAATAGAAACTAAAAAGGTTATCTAAGTTTGGAAAGAATTTGTAAAAATTCTCTCTCTCTCTCTCTCTCTCTCTCTCTCTCTCTCTCTCTCTCTCTCTCTCTCTCTCTCTCTCTCTCTCTCTCTTTGATTTTGCAAGCATCTCCCTTTTCCTTACACGAACGCCCTGACGCAAAACAAAAGCAATGTCGTGGATCGCGCAAAGTGGGCGTGTCTTCCCACCCACACCTGTTATAGAGCACGGCGCTCACCTGCATTTTCGTGAGTCCTGAAACCTCGTTAACAGGAACTTGCTTCTCATTGTAAACTTCATCACAATAATAATAATGATAATGATAATAATAATTGACTTCATCGCAATAATAAGAAGGCGATTATTTATTTTGAAATGTTTTTTTATGTTGCATATCTTTCAGTTTTTATTGTATGTTGCAAGTCCTGAGACCGCTGTAACAGCACCCACTCTCCGCGCCAAACAGGCCGACTGACCATTTTCTTTAATTCGTGGAAAGGGAGTGGTAATTACAGAAAACGGATTATTTGTGTGTAAATCGTTGTAAATATATGATCATTCATGAAAACCTGTTTATTTTACCCACCTTGATAATGCCAAAGAAAATGAAGGATCAAAGAAGTGGAGATTATTAAAAAAAAAAAAACTGCCAAAATAGTGTAATATGTACAGTGATGATGATAGTGGCGGTGATTTCATAAAATAAAGAATGATAAATGTAACAATAACAATCATAATGATAAGCGGTCATAAATAACAATCATAATGATAAGCGGTCATAAATAACAATCATAATGATAAGCGGTCATAGTAATGATAATGATAATAAAAACGATAATAATGATACAAATAAATATATCAATAATGATAATAACAACAACAATGATTCTAGTGATAATGATAATGACAGTGATAATGATAAGAAAAAAAATCTGTCAGAATAATAATAATGAAAATAATTATGATGATAATCATAAAATTGATAGTTATAATAATGATGATAATGGTGATGAGAGTTAGGAGAATAATAACAATGATGATAATGGTAATAGTAATAACAAAAACAGCAATAACAATATTGATAATAATGATAATGATAGTAATAGTATTGATAATAAGGATTATTATCATTATCATCATTATCATTATCACTGTAAGGATATTAATAATAATCACAATAATAACAATTATATTAACACTAGTAACTATCATTATTATTATTGTTTTTATTATCACTACTATTACTATTGTCGAATGAATAATTATAGTAAAGGTAATAATGATGAACATGATAATGGCAATCATTGCAATAATGATGGAAATAATAATAGTAATTAGAGGAAGAAGAAAAAGGATGAAAATATCAATTATGATTATTATGATAGCAATTGTATTGGTGATGAAAATAATGATAATGATAGTAACAATAACGCAATAATAATGATAATAACAAAAATATGGAATAAAAATTATTATAATAAGGATAATGATAACAATGATCATAATGATAATAACAATGTTAGTTACAATAAACGTGATAATAATGATAACCAAAAAATGCAATAAAAATAATCATAATAAGGATAATGATGACAATAATAACGATGATAATAATCGCATTGATATCTAGTAATAGTTATAGGAATAGTAGGAGTGTGACTACAATCTTGATTATAATCCTAATTATAATAATGATAAAAACAATAACACTGATAATGAAACTAAGAGCAAAAGTGATAATGATAATAATAGCAATGATGGAGTTTATGAGGATTTTATGATTATAAAAAAATAATGATAGTTATAATAGTAATATTAAGAACAATAATGATGATGAAGATGATGATAATTATGATAATGATAGTAATAGTAATACTGATAATGATAGTGATGATGATAATGATAATAGTAATAATAATGTATGTATATGTGTGTGTGCGTGTGTGTGTGTGTGTGTGTGTGTGTGTCTTTGTGTATGTGTGTGTGTGTGTGTCTGTGTGTATGTGTGTGTGTGTGTGTGTGTGTGTGTGTGTGTATGTGTGTGTGTGTGTGTGTGTGTGTGTGTGTGTGTGTGTCTGTGTGTGTGTCTCTCTGTGTGTATGTGTGTGTGTGTGTGTGTGTGTGTGCGTGTGTATCTCTCTGTGTATGTATGTGTGTAAGTATGTGCGTGTGTGTGCGTGCGAACCCAAGACTCTTAGCCAGGCCTCTCAATAAATGCAATTCACACTTTAACGGACTCATTTTCCTCTCGTGGTTAATGTATTCAAAAATGTATATTTTTTAAAAGATTCAATAAATCATGAAGGATGTATATACGTAGAGTGAATTACGCGAATTATATAAAGAAGTCTTCGCCGCGGTTTTGGCTCATAGTAAATGGAGCGGAAGCGAAGGGCGCACAATGGCCGTAACGAAGCGGCGTCTCAAGTCTTTAAAGGCGCGAATGCAAAGGAAATGAGGCTCTTGATGACCCTAATGACATGGCCTCGTGCCAGGTGGCGGCGGCCGGGGCGTGTGTTCCAGATCCTTCCGGAAGACAGCTCGCGCGCGGGACTCGCGCCGAATGCGCCGTTTGCGCATTTTGCTCAGTCTGCTCATTTCTTCTTTTGCACAGTTTACGCGTTGTAATCCTTCTACTCACTTCTCCCTCTCTCTTTCTCTGTCTCTCTGTCTCTCTCTCTCTCTCTCTCTCTCTCTCTCTCTCTCTCTCTCTCTCTCTCTCTCTCTCTCTCTCTCTCTCTCTTTCTATCTCTCTCTATCTATATATATATATATATATATATATATATATATATATATATATATATATATATATATATAATGTATATACGTATGTATGTATATTCATCTCTATCTCTATCTACCTATCTATTTATCTCTCTATCTAATATATCTAATTGATCTATTAAATCTATCTATCTACCCCTCTTATCTACTCATTTCTCCTCAGTGAAATGCTACAAATAGTCATTAACTCTACAAGCCTTCAGTAAAGTAGTGTCCCCTGTTACCAAACTTTTGCAATTATCATAAAATGTTGATAATGAGAGCAAGACAACATTACTTACGCGTCGTTTTGGTGACACAATAGATTCTGTCGCCGGAATTCCTTCAAAATCTATGAGGATCTTATATGGTTGTTTTTTTTCAAGTTGAAGAAATCTCTCCAGAAAATTTATAGAATTGTGATAAAAGAAAAGAATAGAAAAGAAAAGAGGAAAAAGAAAGAAAGAAAGAAAAAAGAAAAAAAAAAAAAAAAAAATATATATATATATATATATATATATATATATATATATATATATATATATATATATATATATACATATATATGCATTTATGTATATGTGTGTGTGTTTGTGTGTGTGTGTGTTTATGTCTGTCTGTTTATTATTTTATGTGCGTGTGAGTGTACGTGTGTATAAGCGTGTTTCCGTGTATCTGTGATTCCGTGTATATCTTTCCGCATTTATATGTGTATCACACCTCTTCTCAATCGCTTTCAAACCTGACTTCATCAAAGACAAACCTGAGGTCAAAGGTCATCCGGCGGGAAATAGGGTCACGTGCGGCGAGAAATAGGGTCACAAGAGGGTTTTTTTTTTTTTTGGAGACCTCCTCTTTTTAGTGCCGTGTGCAGCGAGACTAACCCGGAGATATTAGGTCAAAGACAAGTGACGCGTCAAAAGGAAATTAAATATATTTTCGTTTTTTCAGGTTTTGGTGTTCCTGACAAATCGTATTTTGTGATGTCAGTTTAATTCATCTTTTTTCTCTGTCGTCTTTCTAATTCTCTTCTCGTCTGTCTGTATGTATGTGTGGGTGCCTGTCTGTTTGTCTGTCTGTCTGTCTGTCTGTCTGTCTGTTTGTCTGTTTGTCCGTTTGTCTCTTTGTCCGTCTGTTTGTCTGTCTGTGTGTATGTATGTATCCTTGCCTGTCTGTCTGTCTGTTTGTCTGTCTGTCTGTCTGTTTGTCTGCCTGTGTGTATGTATGTATCCTTGCCTGTCTGTCTGTCTGTCTGTCTGTTTGTCCGTCTGTCTGTTTATTTGTTTGTCTGTGTGTATGTATGTATTCTTGCCTGTCTGTCTGTCTGTTTGTCCGTCTGTCTGTTTATTTGTCTGTCTGCTTGTCCGTCTGTCTGTCTCTTTGTCTGTCTGAGTGTATGTATGTTTTCTTGCCTGTCTGTCTGTTTGTTTGTCTGTCTGTCTGTCTGTCTGTTTGTCCGTCTGTCTGTTTATTTGTCTGTCTGTGTGTATGTATGTATTCTTGCCTGTCTGTCTGTTTGTTTGTCTGTCTGTCTGTCTGTTTGTTGTGTATGCATGTATGCTTGCCTGTCTGTCTGCCCGTTCTTCTGTCTGTCTGTATGTATGCATGTATGTATGCTTACCTGTCTGTATGTCCGTCTGTCTGTATGTATGTATGGCTGCCTGTCTATCTGTCTGTCTGTATGTATGTTTGTTTGTTTGTCTGCCTGTTTGTCCGCCAATCTGTTTTTCGACCTGTCTGTCTATACGTTTGTCTGCCCGGTTGCCTCTGTGTCTATCTGTATGTCTGTCTGTCTGTCTCTCTGTCAGTACGTCTGTCTATTTATCTGTCTGTCTTTCAGTCGATATATCTGTCTCTCTGTCTATCTGTCTGCCTCCTTGTCTGTCTTTCCGCATGTACCTCTGTCTGTCTATTTCTCTATCTACCTATCTGTCTCTGTCTCTCTATCTGTCTGTCTACTTGCCTCTGTCTATCTCTCCATATCTAT
>NC_091552.1:48537089-48539589 GCF_042767895.1 Penaeus vannamei
TATATACATGCATATATATGTGCATATATATACATACATATAGATATATACATATATGTACATATACATACATATATATATATATATATATATATATATATATATATACACATACATATATATATATATATATATATATATATATACACATACATATATATATATATATATATATATATATATATATATATATATATATATATATATGTATGTATATATAAACATATATATATATATATATATATATATATATATGTATGTATGTATGTATGTATATATATGTATACATACATATATATGTATACATATATATATACATATATATATATATATATATATATATATATATATATATATATATATATATATATATATATATATATATATATGTATATATATATATATATATATATATATATATATATATATGTATGTATGTATGTGTGTGTGTATGTATGTGTATATATATATGTGTGTGCGTGTGTGTGTTTATGAAGAATAAATGTGCATATATATGATTACATAGTACATATGTAATGGGTGAGTGAGTGTGATACGTGCTTATGTGTCTGCCTCTTTTTTTTTGCCTCCCCCCCCCCTCTCGCTCTCTCTCTCTCTCTCTCTCTCTCTCTCTCTCTCTCTCTCTCTCTCTCTCCTTCCTCATTTTCTCCCTCTCATTCTCATGTCTTTTGAAACCCTGTCTATATCAAAGGCCCATTTTTGGCACGCAGGACAGAAAATCGAAAAATAAAAATATCCTTTGAAGCTTAGACCGAACAAAGGGGGAGGAGTAGAGTGATGAAAAGTGAGAGAGAGAGAGAGTCGATAACCTTGTCGATAAAACACCCACGGAGAGTGTAAAGTTGCCAGTAGTGTTTTTTAAGACAAATATCTAATTGTCTTCTTTTCTTGTTTTTTTCTTTTTTCTTAAACTAATTTCTCTTCTTCCTTCTCTTCCTCCTCCTCTTCCGCTTTTTCCTCCTCTTCCGCTTTTTCCTCTTCTTCCTCCTTTTCCTCTTCTTCTTTCCCTTCCTCTTATCAATCCCTCATCTACTACTTATAATTATTATTTCCTAAACGGATATTCTTTTATTTTCGGTAATTCTTTTCTTGTTATTCATCTCTATTCCACGCTACATTTCTCTTTATTCTTTTCCTCACATTATATATACATTCCTTAATTGATTCCGTATGTGTTCCACCATGGCTGTTTGTCGGCGCCCCCAGGTTGCTATATATATATATATATATATATATATATATATATATATATATATATATATATATATATATATATATATACATACATATATATATATATGGAAGAAAAACCCACAATGCACAAACTAGATTTATTGATGAAAGTGAGACAACAGTTTCGGAATCGTCTTCGATTCCATCTTCGGGTCTGAAGAGGCAAGGGAGAGGAAGCGGTATAAGAGGGAAAGGAGGAGAAGCACTCGGGAACCACGGGGCAGCTGAGGACAGGAGAACGGAAGCGAAGGGAGGTCAGATCAGGTCGAAGGATCAGGCGGTCTATGTGACGGGTGACCGGCATAAGCGAGGAGACGAAGGATGTGGGAAGCGAGGAGGCTGTCGGCAGGAGAGAAACCGCTGTTCAAATTGAAATTGGGCAGCAGCTTAATCAGAGAAGATTCCACCAGTCTGCGGGCATGGACATCAGCGGAAGGGAGGAGAATGCGTGCTGCTTTCCAGTCCATCTGATGGCCAGTGTCCCACTGATGGCAGAAGAGGGCGTGGTTGCTATGTCCCCTGGATACAGCGTACTTATGCTGAGACAGACGCTTAGTAAGACTGGCGCCTGTTTCACCAAAATACTGCTTATAACAGGAGGCACACGGAACAGCATAGGTGCCCACCTTCGAGGTAGAGGGAGGGCAGGTGTGAACCAGGTTACGACGGAGAGTATTCACCTGGCGAAAGGAGAGTCTGCAATTGAGATACTGCAGGGGCCGACGGAGGGAGTAGATCTCCTCAGTGTAAGGCAGGTGAGGAGACTCATTGGGAGGGGAGTCATGGTAGAAGGTATGTCGCGCCCTGGATAACGCGACGTCTAGGACATGGCGAGGATAGCCCAGTTTGGAGAACGAACGACGCAGGAAGTCGATCTGTCCATCCAGGTACTGGGGGTCACAGATGCGGAGGGCACGAAGAAATAGCGAGGTGGCAACCCCTCTCTTCACATGCAGTGGATGGTACGAGAAGAAGTGTATGTACATACCACTGTGCATAGGCTTCCTGTATATAGAAAAGGAGAAATGATCAGCAGAGCGATGGACAAGAGTGTCCAAGAAAGGGAGCTTGTCGTCAACCTCCCATTCCACCTTGAAGCGGATGGACGGAGAGAGAGAATTCAGCTGCGACAGGAAATCAGGAAACAGGGCAGGGTCATGGGGCCAGAGAGCGAAGACGTCGTCGACATATCTCAGCCACATGGAAGGACGAGGGGAGATGGAAGGGAGGAGCTCCGACTCGAAGA
>NC_091552.1:48544589-48547089 GCF_042767895.1 Penaeus vannamei
ACAATTGCAACTTCTCACGCCTGGGCGGGGCGCGAACCGCCGACCCCTCGGATGCGAGGCCGACACATTACCACTGTACCAGCCTGGAGGCTTTAATAACAGAAATGTACATGTACATAAGCATTGTAATGTATGTTAATGTGGTAGCTCGGTGTGTATATGTGTGTGGATACTTAAGTTGTTAATGCCTTTATTGCATTATCATTACTACGATATCTTTATCATCATTATCATTACTGTCACTGGCATCAACGAGGAACTCGCCTGAACAGACGGCGGAGCGCGAGCCCAACGCTGGCCTCCTGCAGGGGCTCCGCCGAGCGAAGCGTGACCCAGTAGGCGGTCACGAACATCCCGCGGGTCTGGAAGGCTTCGAAGAAAGTCTCCGCGTTGCCGGCCGGTCTGACCCAGCGACCGGCACCCGCGGTCTTGCCTTCCTGACCGCTGACCGTCGCGCTGCCCGACATGCTGACTGCGCGGGGCCTCGGCTGTGGCTGCGGAGGTGGAGCTGCTGGAAGAGGAGACCGTTTTATTTATTTAATGAGGATCAGAGTTGTTGCTTTGAAGGATTCAGGAATGAGGGGATGTGGGTGTTTAAAAGCGCCGCCATCGTCTCAAACTGTGAAGAGTCTCTGTCTTTTTTTATTATTTGCTGTTAACGTGATGTTTATTTCTGCATCTATATTTTGAATTGATATATTTTAACTGTATTTTTACGATGTAATTAATTTCAGACTCTGAAATAATTTACTCTTGAATAGCAAAAATTGTTCATACATATTCGTAAACGATATTAGATTCCCTTAAAGAATACTGAATAGTTAAGTGCTACGTAATTTACATAAATATCATCAAAGTAACTTGAATACAATTAGATTCCTTTAAAGCACCCTTTACTTCTTTTTGTTTGTTTGTTTGTTTTATACTGAACACCCTTACATCCACTGAGCTAAATGGACTTGGTTTCATATACCAACTCGCAGCGCGCAAAAGAGACAAACTACATTTCTTCATCCCAATTTTACAAAATAAACCAAACCTCTAAGTGATCTACTGAATCGACGACTGTATCTGCAATCCCTAATGGGTCACTCGCTATGTTTTTGTTTGTTTGTTTGGGTTGCAAAGAATCGTTCTTGGATGCAGTTGTTTTATGTTTATGTCTCATCGAGATGGCAACTGCGCTAAACCCTCTGGCCTTGAGGATCAGGGCAGGCACTCGGCACACATACGCACATGTACATACTGCAGACACACACACTCTGTTGGAAACGCATGCACGCACGCATAATCACTCACACACACATACTTGTGTATATCTATATATCTATCTGTGTTTCATTATATAGATATAGATAGATATATGATATATATATAACCACGCACACACACACACACATATATGTGTGTATGTATGTATTTATGTATGTATATCACACACACACACACACACACATGTATATATATATATATATATATATATATATATATATATATATATATATATATATATATATATATATATATATATATATGTATATATATATATACATATATATGTATGCATGTATATATGTGTGTGTGTATATATATACATAAATATATATATATATATATATATATATATATATATATATATATATATATATATATACGTATATATATATATATATATATATATATATATATATATATATATATATATAAATGTATACTTATATATATATGTGTGTGTGTGTGTATGTGTGTATGTGTGTGTGTGTGTGTGTGTGTGTGTGTGTGTGTGTGTGTGTGTGTGTGTGTGTGTGTGTGTGTGTGTGGGTGTGTGTGTGCGTGTGTGTGTGTGTGTGTTTGCGTGTATGTATGTATGTATGAATATGTATTTATATATATATATTTATACATACACACACACACACACACACACACACACACACACACACACACACACACACACACACACACACATATATATATATATATATATATATATATATATATATATATATATATATATATATATATATATATATGTATAATTTTTATATACATATTCTAGGACTGAGTGCTGACATGAAGCGGGATTCCGTGTATGTTGATGAATATACAGTATGGTAAAGCAGATCATTTCATCAATCATAAGACCTTGTCTAGTGTACAGTGCAATGGTATGGAGTCCACACTTTAAAAGGATATAGACAAATTGGAAAGAGTTCAAAGAGCAACCGGAAGTTGGGCGCCACAGAAACTAGGACTTACTGCTCTGGAAGAAAAGAAGGAAAGTAAAAAAAAGGCGATAAAGATGTCAGAAAAATTAGTTTCTCAAGCAGAACTATTGAAGCATGGAACAGTCTAACAAAAACGTCGTGAGTGCATCGATTTAAAAAGTTATACGATAATTTGGATATAGCAGACGAGACCATCTGAGTTTACCTCTTCTCCCGTATTGAAACTAGTTAAGAGTATACATACATGTGTAAAAAAAATGTATAGTTACCAC
>NC_091552.1:48569589-48572089 GCF_042767895.1 Penaeus vannamei
TGCCGCCCCTCAGGACATGTTTGCGCAGGCGAGACGACTGCTTGTGGGTGTGCGAGATGGAGGAGGAGGCCATCGACTTCCAGGTGAAGCGTCAATGTTGTGTGATACATATCAATTTAGATATGAACATTTTTCGTGCAGTTTTTCCCTCCTGCATTACACTTGTTAGAAGGTGTAAACGTACTTACTGTTTTGACTCAAATTGAATTGCTTGGCCCTCAGCTGTAAGTTCATATCCGGTTCAGTTTTGGAATCCAGCTTCTTGTCAGAGCAAGCGGCGCTGTTCTTTCGTAGGACCCCTCGTCAAGTAGACTCCAAGTGCCCAGTCCCAAAACCGAGCTTAAAACAATACGTAGGAATAAGTTTGGGTCGCGGAGCTGAGCTCAGAACTCACAGTATGACCACCTCCCAGGTCGTCGAGGGAGCCGACCCCGAGCGAGTGATGGAGGACCTGATGAACCGCGGCTACGCCTCGCACGACGGCCCCCTGTGGCGCGCCAGGCTGGTCCGTGGGGCCGCCGGTGAGGACTGTCCCCTGGAGGAGGTGCGGGCGTCCCTCCCTCACACGAGCCACCTCGTCCTCGGGAACCATCACGGCATCGCCGACGGAACCTCCAACGCCAGGACCTGCAACCTCCTGCTCAGGATCCTCAATGACGTCATCGCCGGTAGGCCTATCGACAACCAGGAGCAGCTGGGCGAGTTCGTAAGCGGCGAAGAGTTTCGGGCAATGGTCAGCGCCAGACTGCGAGAGCTTGAGGAGGACCCCGAGAACCTCCAGCGTTTGGTGGAGGAGAGAATAGGGGTCATGACGAGCGTCCCCCTCCTGCTGCAGTGCTACCCGTCGCTCGAGGGAACAGAAATGAAGACTGAAGTCCTCTTTGAGGAACTGGACGAAGACACGACGCGCAGGTTCTTCCAGAGATGCAAGAAGGAGGGCGTGTCGGTGGGAAGCGCCTTCACAGCGCTCATAAACGGAGCAATGATCGATCTGGCCAAGAAGGCCGGACGCACGGACGACACGTTCACGCTAAACGAGTCGCATGCGTTGGACGTGCGTCGGTTCCTCTCCGGCGACGCTTCGAAGCACCTCGGGAGCCACATCACGACTTTCCCTCACGCCGTCGAGGCCCCAGCAGCGTGGCAGGAATCCTTCTGGGACTACGCACGGACGCTCCACCACAGCCTCCACAAGACGCTGCAAGACCCCACACTAGAAGAATGCCTCTACGAGGTCATGGCCGGCGAGGAGGGCATAGAGGCGATGCTGGCGACGGTCCCTCCGCCTTCGGAGGACTGCATGAGCTCCAACTTGAGGAACCTGGACCCACTCCTTCCCGACGCCCTCGCGGGGGAGCACGTCCAGGTGGCGCGGGTGGCCAGGGGCTCGTCCAACTTCTCCTCGTTCAACTGCCACTTCGTCCACACCTTCCGCGGGAGGTTCTTCTACATGCAGTGCTTCTCGTCGCACATCATCAGCAAGGACACGGCCGAGGCGTTCACGAGGGCCATCTTCGACAACCTTCCGGCGCTCTTGTAGTTCGGGTTCGTGTCGCCAGAGGGCCAGGCCGAGGCGCCGGAGAGGTACAACTGCTGAACTATGACCGTTGTTCAGCTGGAGGAGGAGGAGGAGGAGGATGTTCAGTTGAAGTATGACCGCTGGTCTGTTGTGCAGCTGAAGTATGATTTCGTTGTGCAGTTCAGGTCCGTCCTTCGGGTGAACTTTAATTCCGTTGTGCAGCTGAAGAAGGACCAGCTGAAATCTGATTCCGTTGTTCTGCTAACGAATAGGTGATTTGTGTCTTCTGTAACTGTGGTTTGAAGAAATGTAGTCTAATAAACGCTATCACTTTTTCCTTATTCAATGAGATGTACTTGAAATATTATGTGTGTATGTGTGTGTACAAGGCTTTTTTTCTCCTCACATGTGTGTGTATGTGTCTGTTTTTGAGTGCATGTGTGATGTGAGAGAATGGGTTTACGCATAATATTGATGATTTAAAAATACCAATAATAATTCACCATATTAGAGTACGTGTAATGTCAGTACTCAAGAAATCTAGTACCCACCCTGTTTTCTTGTTTTATGTCAATATTATAAAAAAAAGAAAAAAAAACATTCTGGTATCAATAAACAAACACGAAACTGCAAATAAACTTTATTTTTCCTTCCGAAGTAAATATATATTACATTCCACAAACCACCATGATATTTTGAGTAAAATTTTATCCGTTCTTTAGACAATGGAAAGTCTCAAATAGTTTTCGTTGCCAAGAGAAACAAAATATTTACAAAAATAAATATAGATACACATATTCTTCAGTCACCCCTGAATTCTTCTTTGGCTCCCGTTACATAGAAAACGGAATCCTCCTCCCCGTCCCCCCAGGCTATCTCCCCTCACCCCTTCCTGACCTTGAAAAGTTGTTCTTTTCTCGCTTCAAAACACCAACTTCCCTTCGCTCACTTCATTCTCACTTCACTTGCCGCGTCGTATAT
>NC_091552.1:48589589-48597089 GCF_042767895.1 Penaeus vannamei
GGGGGGGGGATAAAGGGTAGGGTGAGGGAGGGGTAGGGGCGGGGTGAGAGATGAGGGTGGGGTGAGGAAGGGGAAGGGGCGGCGTGAGGAAGGGGTAGGGGCGGGGTGAGGGAAGGGGTGGGGGTGGCGTGAGGGAGGGGTGAGGAAGGGGTAGGGGCGGGGTAGGGCCTGGGTGGGGGCGGGGGTGAGGAAGGGGTGAGGGATGAAGGTGGGGTGAGGGAGGGGAGATCGTGGGGATGAGGGCCCGGGACGAGGGTGGGAAGAAGGGAAGGGAAGGAGGATGGGATGGGGTGGAGGAGGGGGAGGGGAGATATGGGAAGGGAAGGAGGAGGGTTAGGACTGGATGGGATGGGGTAGAAAGGATTCCCAATCCACCATTCCCATTCCCACAAAAGGGGTAGAGAGGGAAAGGAGGGAAGAATGGAAGAGAGAAGGACAACAGGGAAATATACGTACATGTACGCACAGGGGAATATACTTACATGTACGCACAGGGAAATATACTTACATGTGCGCACAGGGAAATATACTTACATGTACGCACACCTAATGTGTATGTGTGTAGATAGATAGATTGACTCACTGATGGGTTGGTGAATAGATAGGCAGATAGATCATTAAGTGATAGATAATTAGTGATAAACTGATAGAGAGAATATTAGATAGATAGACAGACAGAGCGAGCGATAATTAAGTGATAGATAAATAGTGATAAACTGATAGAGAGAATATTAGATAGATAGATAAATAGACCGAGCGAAAGATAAAGAGACAAGAAGAGAGATAGACAGATATATATATATACTCAAATAGACAGGTAAACAGACGAGTGAACAGACAGGAATAGACAGACAGACAGAGAAAGAGACGTATGCATAATCCGTAAAAAAAAATGAATAAATAAAAAAATAATGAAAATGAAAATAAAAAGTTGAAAAAAAATAAATAGAGAGAGAGACGTATGAATAGTCCGTAAAAAAAAAAAAAAAAAAAAAAAAAAAAAAAAAACATAATGAAAATGAAAATAAAAAGTTGAAAAAAATCAATAAATATAATTTTAAAAAGTTGAACGAAAGGCCAAAGCAAAAATTACCGAACAGCAAGCAACGTCAAGCGCCAGGAATCGCCGACCCAAAGCGCGCATGCAAAAATCGACCTAAGTCACACAAGAGCAGTTGCATCCGGAAAACCCGAAGCTGCACAGTTATGCAAGCAATTAGCAGCGGCATCAGCGGTGTTCGTTGCAGCAGATTACAATATCAAGCAACGGGACGAACCTGCACTTCCTTCTCCCTCTCTCTCCTCCCTTATCTATTGTTTTTATTTATTTATTGTTTTTTTTTATCCACTTACCTCCCTCTCTCTCCTCCCTTATTTATTGTTTTTATTTATTTATTGTTTATTTGTCCACTTACCTCCCTCTCTCTCCTCCCTTATTTATTGTTTTTTTATTTATTTATTGTTTTTTTATCCACTTACCTCCCTCTCTCTCCTCCCTTATTTATTGTGTTTTTTTAATTTATTTATTGTTTTTTTTTTACGGACTATTTATGCGTCTCTTTCTCTGTCTGTCTGTCTCTTCCTGTCTGTTCACTCGTCTGTTTACCTGTCTATTTGAGTATATGTATATCTGTCTATCTCTCTTTTTGTTTGTCTATCTTTCGCTCTGTTTATCTATCTATCTAATATTCTTTAAGGGAGAATTAGGTGCAAGCACAAGCATATGGGGAATCTGAGGCAGTGGGAGGAGCGTGTAATGAGAGGAGAGAAGAGGGGAGGAGGAGGAGGAGGAGGATGAAGAGGGAGGAGGAGGGTGCGGGGAGAAGGGATGGATAAGGAGGAGGAGGAGGATAAAGAGGGAGGAGAAGGGAGAGATAAGGAGGAGGAGGAGGAGGATAAAGAGGGAGGAGAAAGGGAGAGACAAGGAGGAGGAGGGAGGAGGGGCGAGGATAAAGGAGATAAAAGGATGAAGAAGAAGAGGAGGAGGAAGAAGAGGAAGAAGGAGGAGAAAAGATGAACAATGAGAAGAGAAGAAGAAGCAGAGAATAAGAAGAAGGAAGAGAAGAGGAAGAAGTAGAAGAGAAGGTGAAAAGGGAGAATAGAAGAGGAAGAAGGAGAAGAATGAAAAGAAAAGGAAGAAGAAGAAGAGAAGAGGAAGGAGAAGGAGAAATAAGTAGAGAAGGAGAAGAGGAGAAGATAAAAAGAAGAGAAGAGGAAGAAGGAGAAGAGAAGAGGAAGAAGGAGAATAGAAGATGAAAAAGGAGAGAGAAGAGACAGAAGAAGAGAAGATGAAACAGGAGAGGAGAAGAAAAGAGGAAGAACGAGAAGAGAAGAGGAAGAATAAGAAGAGAAGAGGAGGGGGAAGGGCCGCGCACTCACTATTCCCCGGCCACCTCCGCTCCCTGGCTAAATGCAGTCAATTGGTGTCCGACTCACGGCCTTCCAGCGATGCCACGAGCCGCTCCGGTCTGGGGCTCGCAAGCGGCCGCCGTGGCTTGTCACTTTCGCTCTATTTCGTCTTTTTTGTTTGTGAATTATTGGTATTGTTTGGTCACTTTCGCTGTATTTTTTTTTTTTTTTTTGTATTTTTCGCTCTATTTCGTATTTTTTTGGTTTATGAATTATTGGTATTGTTTGGTCACGTTGTATTTTTTTTTTTTTTTTTGTATTTTTCGCTCTATTTCGTCTTTTTTTGTTTATGAATTATTGGTATTGTTTGGTCACTTTCGCTGTATTTTTTTTTTTTTTTTTTTTTGTATTTTTCGCTCTATTTCGTCTTTTTTTGTTTATGAATTATTGGTATTGTTTGGTCACTTTCGCTGTATTTCGTCTTTTTTGTTTGTGAATTATTGGCATTGTTTGGTCACTTTCAATTTGTTGTTATTATTATTATTATTTCGCTCTATTTCATTTTTTGGTTTATGAATTATTGGTATTGTTTGGTCACTTTCGCTGTATTTCGTCTTTTTTGTTTGTGAATTATTAGCATTGTTTGGTCATTTTCAATTTGTTGTTATTATTATTATTATTTCGCTCTATTTCATTTTTTGGTTTATGAATTATTGGTATTGTTTGGTCACTTTCGCTCTATTTCGTCTTTTTTTTTTTTTGTTTGTGAATCATTGGCATTGTTTGGTCACTTTCGCTCTATTTCATCTTTTTTGTTTATGTATCAGTGGTATTGTTTGGTCACTTTCGCTGTATTTCGTCTTTTTTGTTTGTGAATTATTAGCATTGTTTGGTCATTTTCAATTTGTTGTTATTATTATTATTATTTCGCTCTATTTCATTTTTTGGTTTATGAATTATTGGTATTGTTTGGTCACTTTCGCTGTATTTCGTCTTTTTTGTTTGTGAATTATTGGCATTGTTTGGTCATTTTCAATTTGTTGTTATTATTATTATTATTTCGCTTTATTTCATTTTTTTTGTTTATGAATTATTGGTATTGTTTGGTCACTTTCGCTGTATTTCGTCTTTTTTGTTTGTGAATTATTGGTATTGTTTGGTCACTTTCAATTTGTTGTTATTATTATTATTATTTCGCTCTATTTCATTTTTTTGTTTATGAATTATTGGCATTGTTTGGTCACTTTCGCTCTATTTCATCTTTTTTGTTTATGAATTATTGGTATTGTTTGGTCACTTTCGCTGTATTTCGTCTTTTTTTTGTTTATGAATCATTGTCATTGTTTGGTCATTTTCAATTTGTTGTTATTATTATTATTATTTCGCTCTATTTCATTTTTTTGTTTATGAATTATTGGCATTGTTTGGTCACTTTCGCTGTATTTTCTCTCTTTTTTGTTTATGAATCATTGGCATTGTTTGGTCACTTTCGCTGTATTTTTTTTTTTTTTTTTGTATTTTTCGCTGTATTTTCGTCTTTTTTTGTTTATGAATTATTGGCATTGTTTGGTCACTTTCAATTTGTTGTTATTATTATTATTATTTCGCTCTATTTCGTCTTTTTTTTTTGTTTATGAATTATTGGTATTGTTTGGTCACTTTCGTTGTATTTTCTTTTCTTTTTTTGTTTATGTATCAGTGGTATTGTTTGGTCACTTTCGCTGTATTTCCTCATTTTTGTTTATGCATCATTGGCATTGTTTGATCACTTTCAATTTGTATTTTTTATTTTCGGTTCACTGTCATTTTTATTATTTGATCATTTTCTATTTGTTTTTTGTTTTTTTGTTTGTTTTTTTTTTTCGATTATGATTCAATGTCATTTTTATTTAATCACTTTCAGTTTGTTTTTTGTTTTTTCATTTTCGTTTGATTCACTGTCATTTTTATTAATCACTTTCTTTCTATCCTCATTTTTCGTTTATAGATCACCAACATTATCTAATCATTATCTAATGAACTACCATCATTATCTGATGACTATCTAATCATAATTATCTTATTTTCGTTTATGAATCACTGTCATTATTCAATCACTTTCATCGTGTTTCCTCGTTTTTCGTTAATAGATCATTATCAATACTTATCTGTTATTAGTAGAGTAATTATCATTATCATTATCATTTTGCTTTCTCTTCAATTATCTTATTTCCCGTAACATAATTATAGTAATTATTATCAATATTTTAGTTTTTAATTGTTGATTTTCTGTTGCCTGTATCGTGTATGAGAATGAAAAATGATAATGGTGTTGATAGTGATCATGGTGCTACGATGGACATGCTTGTGATGATGAGAATAATAGTGATGATGTATAGGAAATTATAGTAATTATATGATGGTAATGACAACAGTAAATCTAAGTAACACGATAACAATAATGCTAATTAAAAATATATTTTACGTTGATAGTGCCAGCGATAATGACTATAGTACTTTCTTTCGTCATCACTATCACTGCTACCTGCATTATCCTTATTATCAGTCCTATTTCATCATCACTACCATTATCATTATCATCAGTCCCATTATAATCACCATTGCCATCATCATCATTATCAATATCAGTCCTATCATCATTACCATTATCATCAAAAGTGTCATTATTGTTCCATTTTATTTTTTTTCTTGCAAATACCTTACCACATGCTCCATCGTGTAATCTTGCATCCCTGTACGTGTGTGTGTGTGTGTGTGTGTGTGTGTGTGTGTATACGTATATGTGCGTGTTAAGGCCAGGGTCACATGCCAAGATAATTGCCAAATTCGGCGCATGAAATGGGGGGGGGGGTCAGTGGAAAGGGAGGAAGGAGGGGTAGGGAGGGGGAAGGAGGTGGAAAGGGAGGAAGGAGGGATGGGGTGGGGGAAGGAGGGTGGGGAGGGGTAAGGAAGTGGAAAGAGGGGAGAGGGAGAGGGAGGGTGGAGGAATGGAGAAGGGAGGGAGGAGAAGGAGACGAGGGAGAGGAGGGAGAAGGAAGAGAAGAGAGGACTAAGGCGGGGGTAGGGGGGGGCGTATAAAGGGAGGTAAGGGGGAGGAGAAGGAGGAAGTATTAATAAAATTTAATAAAGTGATCATAACGTCAGACCAATAATATAAGACCAATGCTATGTCTGAGCATTATGTACATTCTTGTTTTATTCAATATTATCATTATCTTTATTGATGTCTTTATTGATGTCATAATAGTTTTCCTTTTTTCCTATTCTCATTTTCTGAAAGTTATTGTTATCGATCTATGATTATCATAATTATTACATGGTAATTAGCATTACCCTTATGATGGTTTTCATAGATAATAATTGAAATGATAATCATTATAAATGTATACACACACACACACACACACTCACACACACACACACACACACACACACACACGCACACACACACAAGCACACACACATACACACACAAGGACACACACACACACACACACACACACAGGGGAAAACAGTAACAAAGCAAAAGAAATTGAGAGAAAACATGAAAAAATAATAACTCGGATATAGTTACTGAACTATTTATATCCTGAAAAAAACAATAATTCTTTTCATACGCGTTATATAACTGTATAATATATAAGATGCTATATTGATATAAGATTATATAAGATATAATAATATAAGATATTATATATATAAGATGCATCCACTATAAGATGTATCCCATTGATTTTGGACACCTAGGGGGCCGAGGACACGTGAAAATACATTTTGGAAGACACATGGATAAAAAAAATGGGGTGGGGAGTTTTTCGAAGGAGCGTAAGTGATAAGAGTGATAAAAGATAACAACGGAGAGAGAGAGAGAGAGAGAGAGAGAGAGAGAGAGAGAGAGAGAGAGAGAGAGAGAGAGAGAGAGAGAGAGAGAGAGAGAGAGAGAGAGAGAGAGAGAGAATCATGTTAGTGATAAGTAGAAAGCATTCTAAAAGCGCTTTAGAACGATTTAAATGATGATGGTGATGAATAAGGAAATTAATAATAATGATAAAAAAATAACAGTGATAAAGGTAATAATAATAATGATGGTGATAATGATAACAATAACAACAACAGCAACAATAACAACAATAAAGATGATAATGTTAGCAATAATAGTCATGATAATGATAACAATGATAATAGTAGTAACAAATATGGTAATGATAATAATGATAAAAATAAGGATGATGATGATAGTAATAACAACGATAATGATGATGATAATAAAAATCATTATAATTATACGTACTGTTGTTGTTGTTATTACTATTACCACTATTATTATCATGATAATAATGATGACAGTGATAATGATGATAATGAAAATAAAAATTATAATACTGAAAACGTTTGAAATAATAGTAATGATAATAATGATAATGATAATGATGATGGAGAGAGAGAGAGAGAGAGAGAGAGAGAAAGGGACACAACTGAAGCCCTCACGACCCTATAAAAATGGTTAAAAGTTTTTTTTTCATCATTATTATTAATTAAGATACGCATAAAAGTTAAACTAATCCATCATTGTTGGGAATGTTTTAGGCAGTTTTCACATTTCAAAAAATACGAAAATATATTATTAAATACCTTTAGGTTTTCGGGGAATTTTTTTATATGATATTGGAGCGAAAATAATTATAGTTTAGCTCAATAGGATAAAAGTAGATAATGATAATTGCAAAGATAGATTAGTAAATAGATAGATATAGATATTGAATAATGCATGGGAAAATAGATAAATTGGAAAAGGATTAGATGTATATATTTAGTCTTTAGATACAAAGATAGATAAAGCTATGGATATTTTTTTGTATCTTTCTCTCTGTCTTTTTGTCTCACTGATAAATGATACGAGCAAGGAAGATACGAGTGATAGATAAGAATAGATAATAATTGATAATATATGATAGATAAAGTTATAGATAAAACGAGTGGGAACTAAATGAAAATTCAATAGATAAGATGAACTGATAAATCAATCGATAAATTAAAAAAAGGAATAGATAGAATGAGAGAAAAAATAAGGATGATAAGAGAAAGAGAAGAAAATGTAAATGGAGAATACAAAAAAAAGGGAGATAGAGAGAATGAGAAATATACCAAATA
>NC_091552.1:48602089-48604589 GCF_042767895.1 Penaeus vannamei
CTGTCTGTCTTTTATTTTTGTTTATTTGCGTTTTTTTTTTGGGGGGGAGGATGGGGTATCTTTTTTTATCTCTCTCTCTATCTCTGTCTTGCTTTACTTGTTTGGTCTGTCTGTCTTTTATTTTTGTTTATTTTCGTTTTTTGGGAGGATGGGGTATTTTTTTTTCTCTTTCTCTATCTCTGTCTCTGTCTTTTTTACCTCTTTCGTCTGTCTTTTATTTTCGTTTATTATCGTTTTTTTGGGGGGAGTGGGTATATTTTTGTCGCTTCTTCCTCTTCATTACATTTTTTGTTTGTTTGTTTGTTCCTCCCTTCGCTTCTTTGTCAGTTTCTCTGGCTCTTTGATTGGTTGTTTACAGATAGATGCAGAGATAGATAGATACATGTGTATATTTGTGTGTCTATATATATATATATATATATATATATATATATATATATATATATATATATATATATATATATATATATATATATATATCTGGCTTTCCATCTGTCTGTTACTTTGTTTGTTGTTTAGTTTATTTATCTATCTTTTTTCCGTTTCTTTGTTTGTCTTTTCATTTGGTTATCTCTCTAGTATATATTAATCTCTCCACCCTCCTCCCTCCCTCCTATTCCCTCCCTTTTTCCTCCATCTCCCTCCCTCTCTCCTCCTTTCATCTCGCTCCCTTTCCCTCCATCCTGCTCCCTCCATCTTTCTTCTCTTCAGCCTCTCTTCCCCTCACTCCTCGCTCCCTTCCTCTTTCTCCCTCCCCCTCTTCCCTCCTTCCCTCCTTCTTTTGTCCCTCCCTCTTCCCTCCTCCCTCCATATCCCTCCTTTTCCCTCCTTTTCCCTCGCTCCTCCCTCCTTCTTTCCTCTCTCCACCTTATCTTGCCTTCCCTTCCATCCTCCCACCTTCCCTTTTCTTCCATCCCCCTACTTTCTCCTTCCATCCTTTCTCTTTCCCTCCATTCCCCCTCCATTCCCCCCCCACCCCCTCCCTCCTCCTTTCTCCTTCCATCCTTTCTCTTTCCCTTCTTTCTCCCTCCGTCCCCCTCCACCTCCCCCCCCCCCTTCCCTCCTCTTCCAACTCCCCAAAGACATAAATCTTGGCAAACTTACCAAGAAAACTCGTTATCCTCGGAAATCCTAGTGTCTTGACCCGACCCGACCCGACCTTGACCCCCTGGACCCGACTCGACCCGAAAAGACCCGAATCACAACCCGACCCGACCTTGATCCTCTGGACCTGACCGGACCCGAAAAGACCCGACCTGGATAGACATTACCCGACTTGAAAACACCCGAATCACAACCCGACCCGAACAGACCCGAATTACAACCCGACCCGAACAGACCCGAATCACAACCCGACCCGACCTGGATTGACACTATCCGATCCGACCCAGAACCAGAACCCGACTCAACCCGAATACGCCCTACCCGATCCCAGGAAGACCTGACGACCTCGATTCAACCCGATCCGAAAAAAGCTGACCCGACCAGGACTAGTATCCTACCCGAACCATCCCGACACGACCCGATCTCACCCGAACCCGTCCCGACCCAAACCCAGTCCGAGCTTGACCTCCAAACTACCCTTACCCGGTCCAGTGCAATCTGACCACAACACGTCACTCTCCCCGACACAATCCGACCTAACCCGTCTCTCACCCCGACCAAAGCCGACCCTAAACCGTCTTTCTCTCCGACCAAACCGACTTTAATCCGACCAAACCCCGTCTCTCACCACGACCAATCCGACCTTAATCCGACCCTAACCCGTCTTTCCGACCAAATCCGACCTAAACCGTCTCTCACCCCGACCAAAGCCGACCCTAACACGTCTTTCTCTCCGACCAAATCTGACCCGAACTCTCCCCGACCAAACCCCGTCTCTCACCCCGACCAAACCGACCTTAATCCGTCTCTCTCCCCGACCAGATCCGACCTTAATCCGACCTACCCCGTCCTTCTCCCCGACCAGATCTGACCCGAACTCTCCCGACCCGATCCAAACCGACCCCGTCTCTCACCCCGACCAAATCTGACGTGAACTTTCCCCGACCAAACCGACCTTAATCCGACCTACCCCGTCTCTCACCCCGACCAAAGCCGACCCTAACCCGTCTTTCTCTCCGACCAAATATGACCCGAACTCTCCCCGACCTAACCCGTCTCTCTCCCCGACCAGATCTGACCCTACCTCTCACCGACCAAACCGACCCTAATCCGACCCTACCCCGTCTCTCACCCCGACCAAATCCGACCCTACTTCTCCCCGACCAAACCGACCCTAATCCGACCCTACCCCGTCTCTCTCCCCGACCAGATCCGACCTTAATCCGACCTACCCCGTCTCTCTCCCCGACCAAACCGACATTAATCCGACCTACCCCGTCTCTCTCCCCGACCAGATCCGACCTTAATCCGACCTTACCCCCTCTCTCTCCCCGACCAATCCGACCCTAACCCGTCCCTCTCCCCGACCAGATCCGACCCGAACTCTCCCCGACCA
>NC_091552.1:48609791-48619791 GCF_042767895.1 Penaeus vannamei
CATAAATAGATTCGACGTCACATAAATAGTCACGACGTCTTGTCATATATCACCCTCTCACTGTCTTACAAGATGAAATGCCAACCCTACGAGAGCATCAACAGCGCCTCATAAAATCGACATCAATGCCTTGTAAGTATTAAAATGAGACCGTATTATTCTCGCTCACTTTTACAGGGGAATGCGAAGATAACCGACCATGAGCAGCGCCTCACGGATAGGTACTATCCCGATGCCTTCTCTGTATCAAGCCAAGCCATATTATTATAAATAGATTCTATTGTCGTATTTTCTTGCTTTCCTTTACAACAATGCGAAGATAATAGACCAAACAGCGCCAAAGATAACCCGACCAGTCATCAAAACCAAAAGATTGTATCACGATGTCTTGCCGTCTCTCTCTTTCTCTTTCTACAAGACAAAAGGCCAACCAAATGATTATCAACAGCGCCTGATGAATAGATTCAATAGCAATGTCATGCTTGTATATCCGTATCATCTCACATTTTTTACAAGATAATGCCAACCCGACGGGACCATCAACAGCGCCTCATAAATTCATTCGTGATGCCTCGACTGTATTAAGCATCAACGGCGCCTCGTAAACCTATAATCGCGATGCTTTTCTTGCATTAAGATAAGCCATATTATTTTTCCCGTTAACATGACAGTTCTCTCAACAGCATCTCATAGATTTATTTCATCGCGATGCCTTGTTTTTTTGTTTTTTTTTACAGGACAGAATACCCACGCGACGGACCATCAACAGCGCCTCATAAATAGATTCAGTGGCAGTGCCTTGCCTGTATGTTATTCTGACCCGATGAACCATCAACAGCGCCTCATAAACGCCGGTGTTTCGACGACGCCAAGCTCCTCCCCCCCTCCCCCTCTCCCTCTCCCTCCCCCTCTCCCTCTCCCTCCCCCTCCCCCTCTCCCTCTCCCTCCCCCTCTCCCCTCTCCCCTCTTCCTTCTCCCTCCCCCTCCTCCTCCCCCTCTCCCTCCCCTCCCCATCCCTCCCCCTCACCTTCCCTCCCCCTCCCCTCCCCCTCTCCCCTTCCCTCCCCCCTCCCCTCCCCCTCTCCCTCTCCCTCCCCTCTCCTTCTCCCTCTCCTCTCCCTCCCCTCCCTCCCCCTCTCCCTCTCCCTCTCCCTCTCCCTCCCAAAGCCTCTTCCCTCTCCCTCCCCCTCTCCTCTCCCTCTCCCTCTCCCTCCCCCTCCCCCTCCCTCTCCCTCCCCCTCTCCTCCCCTCTCCCTCCTCCCTCTCCCTCCTCCCTCTCCTCTCCCTCTCCCTCTCACTCTCCCTCTCCCTCTCCCCTCTCTCCCTCTCCCTCTCCTCTCCCTCCCCCTCGTCTCCCTCTCCCTCCCCCTCCCTCTCCCTCTCCCTCTCCCTCTCCCTCTCCCTCCCCTCCCCCTCCCCTCTCCCTCTCCCTCTCCCTCCCCCTCTCCCTCCCTCCCCCTCCCCATCTCCTCTCCCCTCTCCCTTCCCCCTCCCCCTCCCCTCTCCTCTCCCTTCCCCCTCTACTCTCCTCCCCTTCTCCTCTCCCCTCCCCCTCCCCCTCTCCTCCCCCTCCCCCTCTCCCTCTCCCTCTCCCTCCCCCTCCCCCCTCTCCCTCTCCTCTCCCTCTCCCTCTCTCTCCTCCCCCTCCCCTCTCCCTCTCCCTCTCCCTCTCCCTCTCCCTCTCCCTCTCCCTCTCCCTCTCCCTCTCCCTCCCCCGCCACCATTTGCGCTTTTGGAATCGTCTTTTTTTTCGATGAGTCAACACCTCCATAAAACTGTCACGGCGGGCGGGGAGTGACAACAGAATCACGGTTATTTTGTTCTCGAATTTTTGTTCCACGACCTGTTCTTCCGCTGAGAGACTCGTGACCTGTTCGACCTGTTGCTGTTGCAGGCGCTACAGACCCCTTCTTCTGTCGCGTTCCGATCCTTGCAACATTGGGCTGTTGCAGAAGGGCGCCTCTCTGAGAAAGGTATATTAAGGAAATGAAGATTAGAAAAAAGGTGCGAGGAAAAATAATGTCAACATTGCAAAATCAAAATCAAAACAAACACAAAGCAAAAAATAATATATAAATGTGAAAGACATATCAATAAAATTCTGAATGAAAATAATACAAAAAATGCAGGATAAGAAAATAATCAAATGTTATACAAAAAATAGAAAGAAAAGAAGAAAAAAAAGAAAAAAAGAAAAAAAAGAAATATATATATATATATATCGATTATATAAAAAAAGGCCATTTTCTTAATAAGATTCACAAAAGCTTCTCCATTTTTACTTCAAATTTAACTATCTCGTTCAAGATATAATATTTATTCGGGTGTACAAAGTGTTAAAGATTAAAATTCGATTAAAGAGAACTTACAAGAGAAACGGCTATAAAAATGCCATCGATTTCTCACAGCAAGTGTTAGAATGGCTTTAAAAAATCCTGCATGTTTTATTATCAATCGATTTATTTGGTGTATAATGTAACCTTTATTTTTTTTCTAAAACTGAATTCCATTTTCTTATTATTCTTTTTCTTTCTAACGTTTAAATACTTTATGATGTTGAATTCTTTTTATTTTTTCTTTCTAATATCAAATTCTTCTCTCTTTCTAATATAAAACTCTCTGTATTTTTCTTTCTAACATTAAATCACTGTTAGTTTATAATTTCTAATATCAAATTCCTTTTCCTGCTTTTCTTCTTAATGCTGAATTTCTCTTATTTCTTAAATCTATTATCAAATTTCTTTGTTTTTTTCTCCCTAACTTTGAATTTCCTTTATTTTTTCTAATGTTAAACTCGTTTCATTTTCTTTCTAATGTTAAACTCGTTTCATTTTCTTTCTAATGTTAAACTCGTTTCATTTTCTTTCTAATGTTAAACTCGTTTCATTTTCTTTCTAATGTTAAACTCGTTTCATTTTCTTTCTAATGTTAAACTCGTTTCATTTTCTTTCTAATGTTAAACTGCTATTATTTTTTTCCTGATATTGAATTTTTTAAATTTTTTGTCTTTGACAAATACTCTATTTAGCTACTTGTCACTTATGCATATACTTAATTATGATAAATTGATGGACTACCTGCGGGTATAATGAAACAAAAGAGTCAAAACAAAACTGATAAATGAATGAGTGGGCAGATAAGTGAATGAATGAGCGAATAGAAGACTTTATAAACGCCTGAATTAATAGATTAATAGAAGAAAGTAATAAACAAGCAAAGAAACGGGTAAGCAAAACAAAAGGATAGAAACAACTAAACTGACTAATCAATACGCAAGACAAACAAACAAACGAACAAATAAGCAAACAAATAAAGGAGGGAACAAAGGAAAATCACTGAAAATATATTAGTTGATTAATCAGTTGTAGAAAAATAAGGTAATATTTACATGTAACAAACGCTATATATATGTATATATATATATATATATATATATATATATATATATATATATATATATATATATATATATATATATATATATATATATATATATATATATATTTATGAATCTAAATATGTCGACTGATCAACAGAAGAAAATTAAGGTAATATTCATAAGCAACAAGTAAGCAAAAACAAAAATTTCAGGAACAAATGTAAGTAGATTTGTCAATAAAAGGGAAATAATGTAATATTTTACATGTAAGTATTATTTGGACCGAAAAAATCTAAATAGAGGAAATGCGCTGAACAAAAGGACGCAGATATATTTTTTTTTTACTGAAGAAAATTGGCAGTGGAAGTAGGAAAAAAGTGACGGGCAAAAAAGACCGAAACAAAAAATATCCAAGAAAATGAGAACAAGCACAAGCAAGCAGACAAGAGCAGGCACCGAAAAGCAAAGCGAATGGACAAGCAAGCACATAGTTTAGTGGAATGAGACAGACTAACGACAAACAAATGCATGCAAGGCGGTAAAACAAAGATGTAATACAAACAAAGCAAGGAATGACAAACATGAGCAAAAGCAAATATTCAAGCAGACAAACCAACAAACTTGCAAAAGAAAGCCAAGACAAACAGTAATGCAAGCAAAGTAAACAAAAATTAAGTTGACAGAAGGACAAGTAAGCAAACAAACAAATTCAAACTGACAAACAGACTCTCTAGCAAACAAACAACCTACGTTCAAGCAAAGAAACGTTCAGGCGAGCAGACAAGCACGCGTTCAGGCACGTTAAAACAGACAAGCAGGCAAACACATTTATCATACAGACATGCAAAGGTTGAAAAAAGACAATCCCACGCTCAGACAGACAAAAGAGCGTTCAAACAGACAAATTTTTCAAACAAGCAGACAAACACACGGTCAAGCAAGCAGATAAATACGCGTTCGATTTAAGAAGCAAATGTTCAGATAGACAAACAAAGGCCAAGCAAAGGTCAGACAAAGTATTACCAAAATAAACATGAAAGGAATAAAAAACTAAAACAAAAGACAAACAAAGCCACAAGAAAAACAAACAAGCAGAAATAAAATTAGGCCACCGCATGGAAACAAACAAACAAACAAACAAGATAACCAAGGACACAAAAGGCAAACAGAGAGCAAGGCAAACAGGCACAAACAAGGTGACGCCAATGAGAGGACACGAAAGGAAAGAAACAAGAACGCCCAAGCAAGCACAGCAAGGCAAGCAAGCACAAACAAGGTGACGCCAATGAGAGAACACAAAAGGAAAGAAACAAGAACGCCCAAGCAAGCACAGCAAGGCAAGAAAGCACAAACAAGGCGACGCCAATGAGAGGACACAAAAGGAAAGAAACAAGAACGCCCAAGCAAGCACAGCAAGGCAAGAAAGCACAAACAAGGCGACGCCAATGAGAGGACACAAAAGGAAAGAAACAAGAACGCCCAAGCAAGCACAGCAAGGCAAGCAAGCATAAACAAGGTGACGCCAATGAGAGGACACGAAAGGAAAGAAACAAGAACGCCCAAGCAAGCACAGCAAGGCAAGCAAGCACAAACAAGGTGACGCCAATGAGAGGACACAAAAGGAAAGAAACAAGAACGCCCAACTGACAAGCACAGCAAGGCAAGCAAGCATAAACAAGGTGACGCCAATGAGAGGACACGAAAGGAAAGAAACAAGAACGCCCAAGCAAGCACAGCAAGGCAAGCAAGCACAAACAAGGTGACGCCAATGAGAGAACACAAAAGGAAAGAAACAAGAACGCCCAAGCAAGCACAGCAAGGCAAGAAAGCACAAACAAGGCGACGCCAATGAGAGGACACAAAAGGAAAGAAACAAGAACGCCCAAGCAAGCACAGCAAGGCAAGCAAGCACAAACAAGGCGACGCCAATGAGAGGACACAGAAGGAAAGAAACAAGAACGCCCAAGCAAGCACAGCAAGGCAAACAGGCACAAACAAGGTGACGCCAATGAGAGGACACGAAAGGAAAGAAACAAGAACGCCCAAGCAAGCACAGCAAGGCAAGCAAGCACAAACAAGGTGACGCCAATGAGAGAACACAAAAGGAAAGAAACAAGAACGCCCAAGCAAGCACAGCAAGGCAAGCAAGCACAAACAAGGTGACGCCAATGAGAGAACACAAAAGGAAAGAAACAAGAACGCCCAAGCAAGCACAGCAAGGCAAGAAAGCACAAACAAGGCGACGCCAATGAGAGGACACAAAAGGAAAAAAAACAAGAACACCCAAGCAAGCACAGCAAGGCAAGCAAGCACAAACAAGGTGACGCCAATGAGAGGACACTGAAGGAAAGAAACAAGAACGCCCAGGCAAGCACAGCAAGGCAAGCAAGCACAAACAAGGTGACGCCAATGAGAGAACACAAAAGGAAAAAAAACAAGAACACCTAAGCAAGCACAGCAAGGCAAGCAAGCACAAACAAGGTGACGCCAATGAGAGGACACAAAAGGAAAAAAAACAAGAACACCCAAGCAAGCACAGCAAGGCAAGCAAGCACAAACAAGGTGACGCCAATGAGAGGACACGAAAGGAAAAAAACAAGAAGACCCAAGCAAGCACAGCAAGGCAAGCAAGCACAAACAAGGTGACGCCAATGAGAGGACACGAAAGGAAAGAAACAAGAACACCCAAGCAAGCACAGCAAGGCAAGCAAGCACAAACAAGGTGACGCCAATGAGAGGACACGAAAGGAAAGAAACAAGAACACCCAAGCAAGCACAGCAAGGCAAGCAAGCACAAACAAGGTGACGCCAATGAGAGGACACGAAAGGAAAGAAACAAGAACACCCATGCAAGCACAGCAAGGCAAGCAAGCACAAACAAGGCGACGCCAATGAGAGGACACGAAAGGAAAGAAACAAGAACGCCCAAGCAAGCACAGCAAGGCAAGCAAGCACAAACAAGGTGACGCCAATGAGAGAACACAAAAGGAAAGAAACAAGAACGCCCAAGCAAGCACAGCAAGGCAAGAAGCACAAACAAAGGCGACGCCACTGGGAGAGGACACAAAGGAAAATGAAACAAGAACGCCTACAAGCACAGCAAGGCAAGCAAGCACAAACAAGGACGCCAATGAGAGGACACAGAAGGAAAGAACAAGAACGCCCAAGCAAGCACAGCAAGGCAAACAGGCACAAACAAGGTGACGCCAATGAGAGGACACGAGAAAGGAAAGAAACAAGAACGCCCAAGCAAGCACAGCAAGCAAGCAAGCGTACAACAAGGTGACGCCAGTGAGAGGACACTGAAGGAAAGAAACAAGAACGCCCAAGCAAGCACAGCAAGGCAAGCAAGCACAAACAAGGTGACGCCAGTGAGAGGACACTGAAGGAAAGAAACAAGAAGACCCAAGCAAGCACAGCAAGGCAAGAAAGCACAAACAAGGTGACGCCAATGAGAGGACACAAAAGGAAAGAAACAAGAACACCCAAGCAAGCACAGCAAGGCAAGCAAGCACAAACAAGGTGACGCCAGTGAGAGGACACTGAAGGAAAGAAACAAGAACACCCATGCAAGCACAGCAAGGCAAGCAAGCAGACACAAGGTGACGCCAATGAGAGGACACGAAAGGAAAAAAAACAAGAACGCCCAAGCAAGCACAGCAAGGCAAGCAAGCGCAAACAAGGTGACGCCAATGAGAGGACACAAAAGGAAAAAAAACAAGAACACCCAAGCAAGCACACAGCAAGGCAAGCAAGCAAGCTAAACAAGGTGACACGAGAGAGAACACAAAAGGAAAAAACAAGAAGACTCAAGCAAGCACAGCAAGGCAAGCAAGCACAAACAAGGTGACGCCAATGAGAGGACACGAAAGAAAGAAAACAAGAACACCCATGCAAGCACAGCAAGCAAGCACAACATGTGACGCCAATGAGAGGACACGAAAGGAAAGAAACAAGAACACCCAAGCAAGCACAGCAAGGCAAGCAAGCACAAACAAGGTGACGCCAATGAGAGGACACGAAAGGAAAGAAACAAGAACACCCATGCAAGCACAGCAAGGCAAGCAAGCACAAACAAGGCGACGCCAATGAGAGGACACGAAAGGAAAGAAACAAGAACGCCCAAGCAAGCACAGCAAGGCAAGCAAGCACAAACAAGGTGACGCCAATGAGAGAACACAAAAGGAAAGAAACAAGAACGCCCAAGCAAGCACAGCAAGGCAAGCAAGCACAAACAAGGTGACGCCAATGAGAGGACACGAAAGGAAAGAAACAAGAACGCCCAAGCAAGCACAGCAAGGCAAGCAAGCAGGAACAAGGTGACGCCAATGAGAGGACACGAAAGGAAAGAAACAAGAACGCCCAAGCAAGCACAGCAAGGCAAGCAAGCAGGAACAATGTGACGCCAGTGAGAGGACACTGAAGGAAAGAAACAAGAACACCCAAGCAAGCACAGCAAGGCAAGCAAGCACAAACAAGGTGACGCCAATGAGAGAACACAAAAGGAAAGAAACAAGAACGCCCAAGCAAGCACAGCAAGGCAAGAAAGCACAAACAAGGTGACGCCAATGAGAGGACACGAAAGGAAAGAAACAAGAACGCCCAAGCAAGCACAGCAAGGCAAGCAAGCAGGAACAAGGTGACGCCAATGAGAGGACACGAAAGGAAAGAAACAAGAACGCCCAAGCAAGCACAGCAAGGCAAGCAAGCACAAACAAGGTGACGCCAGTGAGAGGACATGAAAGGAAAGAAACAAGAACACCCATGCAAGCACAGCAAGGCAAGCAAGCACAAACAAGGCGACGCCAATGAGAGGACACGAAAGGAAAGAAACAAGAACACCCAAGCAAGCACAGCAAGGCAAGCAAGCACAAACAAGGTGACGCCAATGAGAGGACACGAAAGGAAAGAAACAAGAACGCCCAAACAAGCACAGCAAGGCAAGCAAGCATAAACAAGGTGACGCCAATGAGAGGACACGAAAGGAAAGAAACAAGAACGCCCAAGCAAGCACAGCAAGGCAAGCAAGCACAAACAAGGTGACGTCAATGAGAGGACACGAAAGGAAAGAAACAAGAACACCCAAGCAAGCACAGCAAGGCAAGCAAGCACAAACAAGGCGACGCCAATGAGAGGACACAGAAGGAAAGAAACAAGAACACCCAAGCAAGCACAGCAAGGCAAGCAAGCATAAACAAGGTGACGCCAATGAGAGAACACAAAGGGAAAGAAACAAGAACACCCAAGCAAGCACAGCAAGGCAAGCAAGCACAAACAAGGCGACGCCAATGAGAGGACACAGAAGGAAAGAAACAAGAACGCCCAAGCAAGCACAGCAAGGCAAGCAAGCACAAACAAGGTGACGCCAATGAGAGGACACGAAAGGAAAGAAACAAGAACACCCAAGCAAGCACAGCAAGGCAAGCAAGCACAAACAAGGTGACGCCAATGAGAGGACACGAAAGGAAAGAAACAAGAACGCCCAAGCAAGCACAGCAAGGCAAGCAAGCACAAACAAGGTGACGCCAGTGAGAGGACACAAAAGGAAAGAAACAAGAACACCCAAGCAAGCACAGCAAGGCAAGAAAGCACAAACAAGGTGACGCCAATGAGAGGACACGAAAGGAAAGAAACAAGAACACCCAAGCAAGCACAGCAAGGCAAGAAAGCACAAACAAGGTGACGCCAGTGAGAGGACACAAAAGGAAAGAAACAAGAACACCCAAGCAAGCACAGCAAGGCAAGAAAGCACAAACAAGGTGACGCCAATGAGAGGACACGAAAGGAAAGAAACAAGAACACCCAAGCAAGCACAGCAAGGCAAGCAAGCAGACACAAGGTGACGCCAATGAGAGAACACGAAAGGAAAGAAAACAAGAACGCCCAAGCAAGCACAGCAAGGCAAGCAAGCACACACAAGGCAAGACCCACGAACAACCTGAACACGGAATCTGGCCCTCATGACACCACGGGCCCAGAGTGCTCGCGTGACAAACTCTTCTAATCTCTCCGCTTGCTTGGCGCCGAGTGCAGCGGCTTGGCACACGAGAGCGAGAATCACGAAGGCATACTGAGAGCGAGGAGCCGGAAAATAACCAGGAGGTAAAGATCGTTATTTGGGGCTTAAATGTGGATATTTGTGCTGGAAGAATTGACCTGCTTTCGGAGATGGATTGGAAGTTCTAGTAGGCATGGACGCACAGATGCATGCATATATATATATATATATATATATATATATATATATATATATATATATATATATATATATATATACTAATTTATTTATCTATTTATCTACTCTCTCTCTCTCTCTCTCTCTCTCTCTCTCTCTCTCTCTCTCTCTCTCTCTCTCACACACACACACACCACACACACACACACACACACACACACACACACACACACACACACACACATACACACACACACACATATATATATATATACATATATATATATATATATATATATATATATATATATTTATAATATACATATATATATATATATATATATATATATATATATATATATATATATATATATATATATATATACATATATATATAGACACACACACACACATATATATGAGATCTCCCCGTCGCGCAAATGCCA
>NC_091552.1:48632291-48634791 GCF_042767895.1 Penaeus vannamei
AAGAAAAAAAAAAACGATGCAGAGAAAGAAAGAACCTTAAAGGGAGACAAGACAAGAGAGATAAAAACAGAGAAAAAAAGGTAAGGTACAAAGAAGAGCAGGAGAAAGAAAAGACAGGCATGGGGAGGGGGGAAGGAGAGAGAGGGAGGGAGGTATTCATATACTCTTAACCACATGCACTGAGTACCTGATCAGACACCGTAACACGAACCGTAAATTCCGTGTTGCATTGAGGTTGTGCAAGTTGCAGATTCTTGTCATCGCCGAAGGTAAAATGTTCCTTGGGCAGCGTTGACGTGCAATGCGTGCAAAGGGGCGAGTTACCCCACGCATCTGCACGCCCTGGCTTTGTGTAATGAACGTTGATGCGTGTAAATAAAAGTGTAAACAAAGAGTTTGTGGGCGTTGCGTTCGTGCGTTTGTGTTTATGGAAGCACAATGAAAAATACTGTATCCTGTATGCACGTATTATTTCGTCAGGTTCATGTATGTGTATTTGTAAGGCGCGAGTAAGTAAAAGTAAATAGAGTATGTTGATTTACAGTAATGCATATTATGTGCTTTAATATGATTTTATAAGATTCGACATACGACACGAAAGAAGTTAATAGTATTAGAAAAAAAAATTCCTTTGAGTTGCTTAAAGCACATCCTTGAATGAGGTTTATATTTTGTTACTGAATGAATAAGTACATGTGGATATTTGTGCGAAAGGCACAAGCTTCTCTCAATTTCTCTCTCTCTCGCTCTACTCGTGTATATGTATATGTATATATATATATATATATATATATATATATATATATATATATATATATATATATATATATACATAAAAGATGTATATATGCATATGTATGTCAGCATATCCATCAAGGACAGCCTCATAGCAACGCGCACGCAATCGAAGTGCCCAAAGGTCCCCGTGAGCCCCCCCCCCCCCTGCACCGCGTTCCCCGCTGACCGCCCCCTCCTCCAGCGCCCCCCCCGCCCCACCCGCTGACCGCGTTCCCCCTGACCCGGCTTTTAAACGGAGCCCGATGTTGCAAAGATCAGCCCCCTGCATCGGGACCATGAATTGGCTCCTCTGTGGCAGCCAACAACTAACTTGATAACTTCACATCCTGTTAGTGTTACAACCGCTTCTTGCAGGGCCATAAAAAGGGCAGCTTTCTAGAACTATTAAGAAATGCTTTATCTTAGAACGCTTGATAAGTTGTTAATTTTTTTTTGAAGACGTTTTATATAAAAAAAAGGAAGAAGACGAAAAGAAAAGGAAATTTTGAAGACGTTTTATATAAAAAAAAGGAAGAAAAACAACGAAAAATCAAACCGAATTCAGATTTTTTTTCCTTTCGTTTATCTGAACCTTTTATTTATCTTATTCATTTGTTTTTCTATTCATTCGTTTGATTACATATTCGTTTATTTATTTATATATTCATCTATCTATGTTTTCATCTATATATTTATTCACATATTCATCCTTTATTTACTTAATCATATTAATCAGGTTATTTATTTGCTTTCTGTCTATTCAATGTTATCTAACAACTTTAAGTAAGAAAGCAAACGTGAGCCTCTTTAAAAAAAAATTATCTTTATTTCGAGCGAGAAAGCAAAACAAAAGGAATCTCCGACCTGTTTCGGACCCGATGGAATCAGAGAGAGAAAAAAAAGACCTTACCCCTCCCCCCCCCCCGCGCGACCAGAGAGACCTCAATGAAAGCAATTGAAAGTGCAATGACTGAATGACTGAACTGCAATGCGGAGCGGAATTGACATTGCATTTCACAAGAATCGGAGCGAGTGACGTGGGTAATTTTCAGCACAAGAGATGAAATTAGATGTGATGAGAATTGCTTTATCTTATTTTTATTTGATGTTACTTTTTTTTTTCTTTTTTAAGTTTTACTGAGATTTTTCCCTCGCGTTTTATGGCCTCTTTGAGAGAGATGTCTCGAGTTGCTGACCTTATGGGCGGCCGAGAATGCTTGATTGTGTGACAATCGATGACGAAAAACACAAAAACAAAAACATGGAGGAAAGGAGGATGAGAAATAAGAACAGAGGGAGAGTAGTGGAAGTAAGAGGAAAGAGAGAGAGAAGAGAAAAGAGAGAAGAGAGAAAAAAAAAAAACGATGCAGAGAAAGAAAGAACCTTAAAGGGAGACATTATTTGAGAGAGAGAGAGAGTGAGTGAGTGAAAGAGAGAGAGAGAGAGAGAGAGAGAGAGAGAGAGAGAGTGAGTGGTGGTGAGTGAGTGAGTGAGTGAGTGAGTGAGAGAGAGAGAGAGAGAGAGAGAGAGAGAGTGGTGAGTGGTGAGTGAGTGAGTGAGTGAGTGAGTGAGAGAGAGAGAGAGAGAGAGAGAGAGAGAGAGAGAGAGTGAGTGAGTGAGTGAGTGAGTGAGTGAGTGAGAGAGAGAGAGAGAGAGAGAGAGAGAGAGAGAGAGAGAGAGTGAGTGAATGAGTGAGTGAGAAAGAGAGAGAGAGTCAGATAGA
>NC_091552.1:48639791-48642291 GCF_042767895.1 Penaeus vannamei
GTTGTATAGATATTGAAAAGGAGTAAGAGGATGAAATGGGAATATCCAGAGGGGGATTCTATAGATTAAGGGGGATTTAATATATAAGAGAGGGATTGGAGGGGGTGGAGAAGGTAGTGATAGAAGGGAGAAGGAGGGAGAGAGAGGGTGAAGGGTAGAGATGGGAAAGGAGTAAAGTAGGTGTAGAAGGGAACAGTAGCAGAGACAGTGAGAGAGAGAGAAGGAAAGAAAGAGAGATAAAGAGAAATATAGAGAGATTTAGAGGGAGAAAGAGAGAGAGAGAGAGAGAGAGAGAGAGAGAGAGAGAGAGAGAGAGAGAGAGAGAGAGAGAGAGAGAGAGAGAGAGAGAGAGACGGAGAGGAAAGGGAGGGGTGCATAGAATTCAAACAGAAGTGATACTGAAGCGGGAGAGAGGGGAGGAGAGAGGAAAGATGACAGAAGAGGAGGAGAGAGGGAGATAAGAGGAGAGGGATAGAGGGGAGAAAGGGAGAAGGAGAGAGAGGAGGAGAGACGGGAGACAGGGAGAAGAAAAGAGGAAAGAAAGGGGCGAAGGATATACATAGGAAGGAATAGAAGGAAAAGAGGTGAGAAAATGAGAGGGGAGATGGAGAAAAAAAGGAGGCGAAGAAGAAGTAGACGAAAGAAAAACAAAACAAAAATAAAGGAGGGAAGAAGAAAATGACGGAAGAGAACAAGAAAAAGAAAGAATGAGAACAGAAAAAACGGGAGACGGGGAGAAGGGGGAGAAGGGAGAAGGAGAGAAGGGAGAGGGGAGAAGGGGAGAAGGGGAGAAGGAGAAGGGAGAAGGGGAGAAGGGGAAGAAGGGAAGAAGGGAGGGAGAAGGGAGAAGAAGGGAAGGGAGAAGGAAGAAGGGGAAGAAGGGAGAGAAGGGAAGAAGGGAAGAAGGGAAGAAGGAGAAGGGAGAAGGGAAGAAGGAGAAGGGAGAAGGGAGAAGGGGAGAAGGGGAGAAGGGGAGAAGGGAGAAGGGAGAAGGGAGAAGGAGAAGGGGAGAAGGGAGAAGGGAGAAGGGAGAAGGAGAAGGGAAGAAGGGGAGAAGGAGAAGGGAGAAGGGGAGAAGGGAGAAGAGAGAAGGGAGAAGGGAGAGGGAAGGGAGAAGGGAGAGGGAAGGGAAAAGGGAGAAGGGAGGAAGGGAGAAAGGGAGAAGGAGAAGGAGAAGGGGAGAAGGGGAGAAGGGAGAAGGGAGAAGGAAGAAGGGAGAAGGGAGAAGGGAGAAGGGGAGATGGAGAGAAGGGGAGAAGGGGAGAAGGGGAGGAAGGGGAGAAGGGGAGAAGGGGAGAAGGGAGAAGGGGAGAAAGGGGAGAAGAAGGGAGAAGGGAGGAAGAGGGAGAAGGGAGAAGGAGGAGAACAGGAGAACGGGAGAACGGAGAAAGGGAGAAAGGGAGAAGGGAGAAAGGGAGAAGGGAGGAGAAGGTAGAAGGGGAGAAGGGAGAAGGGAGGGGAGAAAGGGAGAAGGGGAGAACGGGGAAGGGAGAAGGGAGAAGGAGAAGGGAGAAGGGAGAAGGGAGAAGGGGGAGAAGGGAGAAGGGGGAGAAGGGGAGAAGGGGGAGAAGGGAGAAGGGGAGAAAGGGGAGAAGGAGAAGGAGAAGAGAAGGAGAAGGGGAGAAGGGGGAGAAGGGAGAAGGTGAGAAGGGGAGAAGGGGAGAAGGGGAGAAGGGAGAAGGGGAGAAGGGAGAAGGGAGAAGGGGAGAAGGGAGGGGTCGCCAGGGATGCGGGCGGAGGTCGAGCGAAATACACGCCGCCCTTGGCACTGTTTTTTTTTACTGGCAACATGGGGTTTGTTTGTGTTTATTTCTCTGTTTTTTTTTTTTTTTTTTTTTTTTTTTTTTTGCTCAGCTGTTGTTGCAAAGCGAGCAATTATGAAGGGCAATGATGATGATGAAAATGAGAGGAATGAGAACAATGATTATGATTGAGAATGATAATAATAATAATAATGATAATAATAATAATAAAGAGTTTATTAAGTAGTTTTAGTCACAAGGGTAAAATTGTTACTTTACAAAGTTATCATTGTCTAATACAATAGGGAAATAATAGTGAAATAATAGTGAAATGATCATAGATAATCATGATAATAACAATGATGATGAATGATGAACATGACAATAATTAATAATAACAATAATGATGATAATAGTGATAATAATGATGGTAGTATAAGTAATATTAATAATGATGATGATAGTATAAGTAATATTGATAATAATGATGATAATATAAGTAATATTGATGATAATGCCTAAAATGATAATGACAACAATAACAAAAATGATGATGATAATGATACTAATAATGTTGATGATGAAAAATGACCACTTCTACTTCAACTACTTACTATTATCATTATTATTGCTATTACTATACTATCATTGTCCTTGCCATCACTACTATCATTATCATCATTATTGATATAAGCTTTATCAATCTTATTATCATTATTTAAACTATCATTATTCAAATTATCACCGTGATAACTGCA
>NC_091552.1:48647291-48649791 GCF_042767895.1 Penaeus vannamei
TCTGCTCTCTGCTCTCTCTCTCTCTCTCTCCTCTGCTCTTCTGTTTCTTTGTCTCTCTTTCTCTCTGCTCTCTCTGCTCTCTCTCTCTCTCTCTCTCTGCTCTCTCTGCTCTCTGCTCTTCTGCTCCCCTGTTTCTTTGTCTCCCCTGCTCTCTCTGCTCTCTCTCTCTCTCTCTGCTCTCTCTGCTCCCTGCTCTCTCTCTCTCTCTCTGCTCTCCCTGCTCTCTCTTTCTGTCTCTCTCTGCTCTCTGCTCTCTCTCTCTCTCTCTCTGCTCCCCTGCTCTTCTGTTTCTCTGCTCTCTGCTCTCTCTGCTCCCCTGCTCCTCTGCTCTCTGCTCTCTCTCTGCTCTCTCTGCTCTCTGCTCTTGTTTCTTTGTCTCTCTTTCTCTCCTGCTCTCTCTCTCTCTCTCTCTCTCTGCTCTCTGCTCTTTGTTTCTTTGTCTCTCTTTCTCCTCTCTCTCTCTCTGCTCCTCTCTCTCTCTCTCTCTCTCTCTCTGCTCTCTCTCTCTGCTCTCTGCTCTCTTTGTTTCTTTGTCTCTCTTTCTCCTCTGCTCTCTCTCTCTCTGCTCTCTCTCTCTCTCTCTCTCTGTCTGTCTGTCTCACCTGCTCTCTCTGCTCTCTCTGCTCTCTCTCCGTATGCGCCTGACTCTCTTTCTCTGGACAAACACTCTCTCTCTTTCAAGAACAATATTTACGCCGCCCGATTCTCCCTCTCTCTCTCTCTTTCTCTCTCTCTTTGTTTCTTTGTCTCTCTCTCTCTCTCTCTCTCTCTCTCTCTCTCTTTTTGTTAGCCAGATTTTTCAAGCTCTGATTCGATTTTTTGTTCGTTTCGCTGTAACGATGAGAGAGAGAGAGAGAGAGAGAGAGAGAGAGAGAGAGAGAGAGAGAGAGAGAGAGAGAGAGAGAGAGAGAGAGAGAGAGAGAGAGAGAGAGAGAGAGGGAGGGAGGGAGGGAGGGAGGGAGGAGGGGGGAGAGAGAGAGAGAGAGAGAGGGAGGAAGAGAGAGAGAGAGAGAGAGAGAGAGAGAGATAGAGAGAGCAATCGAGAGAGGTCGAGAGAGAGAGAGAAACGAGACAAGAGAGAGAGATAGGGAAAAAATGAAAGCACGAGAGAAATGAGAGAAACGAGAGAAACTAGATAATAGGAAGTGCAAGAACAGAGAAAGAGAGAGAAAGAGTGAGAGAGAGAGAGAGTGAGAGATATCAGAGAGAAAGAGAGAGAAAGAGAGATAGAGAGAGAGATGGACAGAAAAAAGGAAGAAAAGTGAAAAAGAAAAAAAGAAAAGAATAAAAAAGCAATCAAGAGAGATAGAGATAGAAATATGGTAACGAACAAAAGGAAGAAAAGTGAAAAAAAGAAAAAGGAAAAAATGAAGAAACGCAAGAAACTAGAAAAAGAAAAAAGGAGATAAGAAGAAATATGGAAGAGAAAAAGGAAGAAAAGTGAAAAAAAGAAAAAAGAAAAGAGAAAAATAACAGAAAGAAAAAGAAAAAAGGAGATAAGAAGAAACAAGCTTTGCTCTGCTTCCCCAGGCTCTTGGAGTCGTGTGCTTGATAGCGACCTGTGTGTGTGGGCTTTGAGGGGGGATAGGAGTGGGGGAGATAGGCATGGGGGAGGAGGGAGGACTGGGCAGGGGCATGGGGAGAGGAAGGGTAAGGTTGAAGGTAAGCGAGTGGGGAGATGGTCAGGGGAAGGAAGGGAAGGAGGGGAGGATGGGTAAGGGGCATGGGGAGAGGAAGGGTAAGGTTGAAGGTAAGCGGAGTGAAGGGAGATGGGCAAGGGGAAGGAAGGGAAAGAGTGGAGGGATGGGTAAGGGGGAAGGGGGGAAAGGAGGGCATACGCATGGGTAGGAAGGCATAGGTAAGGCGGAAGGGTAAGCATGGGAGGAAGGGAGGGGTACGAACGGGTAGGGAGTGATAGGCAAGGTGAGGCACAGGGAGGGGGGAGGAAGGGGCAGGGAAGGATGGGCAAGCTTGAAGAGGGGGGGGGGATGGGCAGGGAGGATGGGCAAGCTTGAAGAGTGGGGGATGGGCAGGGGAGGATGGGCAAGCTTGAAGACAGGGGGGATGGGCAGGGGGAGGATGGGCAAGCTTGAAGAGTGGGGGATGGGCAGGGGAGGATGGGCAAGCTTGAAGACGGGGGGATGGGCAGGGGAGGATGGGCAAGCTTGAAGAGTGGGGGGGATGGGCAGGGGAGGATGGGCAAGCTTGAAGAGTGGGGGGGATGGGCAGGGAAGGATGGGCAAGCTTGAAGAGGCGGGGGGGATGGGCAGGGGAGGATGGGCAAGCTTGAAGAGTGGGGGGATGGGCAGGGGAGGATGGGCAAGCTTGAAGAGGGGATGGGCAGGGGAGGATGGGCAGGGGAGGATGGGCAAGCTTGAAGACGGGGGGATGGGCAGGGGGAGGATGGGCAAGCTTGAAGAGTGGGGGATGGGCAGGGGAGGATGGGAAAGCTTGAAGAGTGGGGGGATGGGCAGGGGAGGATGGGCAAGCTTGAAGAGTG
>NC_091552.1:48710371-48715371 GCF_042767895.1 Penaeus vannamei
AATCGCACCGCCTCTTGACTGTATAATAATACACTTTTATATAATACTCTAAGTAACCCAAAGTCGATGTTAACTTTGACATATCATCTAGAATGAACAATGAGGTGAGCTTCTTTTTCCCTTTCAAATTTCTCGCGAGTCGTTCCAATTTCTCGAATCTCTCGTGCGGTCCGAATTAGAAGTTTCATAAAGGTGTTTCGAAGCTCTTACGAATCTTTGGGAACACTATTCGAGGCTGTTTTTCGAATCTCTCACGCGGTGCGAATAAGGGGTTTCACGGTGGGTTTCGAAGGTTTAACGAACCATTGGACTATTCGCACGGTGGTAGAGTCCGAATTAGAAGCTTTGCGATGGGTTTCTATGATTCAACGAACAATTCAAAACCCTATTGGGAACACTATTCGAGGCTGTTTTTCGAATCTCTCACGCGGTGCGAATAAGGGGTTTCACGGCGGGTTTCGAAGGTTTAACGAACCATTGAACTATTCGCACGGTGGTAGAGTCCGAATTAGAGGCTTTGCGATGGGTTTCTAAGATTCACCGAACAATTCAAAACCCTATTCGAAGCCCATTCATTTTCAATAAGCTCTAAGGAAGAATATAAAGTACAGTACAAATATGATAATGGAAGAAAATAGAATGATGGAAGAATCTGAAAAAAGGAATGATTGAAGATTATGATGAAATAATGATGGAACGACGGAAGAATATGAAATAAAAGATGGAATGATGGAAGAACAAAAAGTAAAAGATAATATAACTGAAAAAAAATATGAAGTAAAAGATGGAATGATTGAAGAGTATATGATAAAAGATAGGACAGTGAAATACTGGGAAACGAAAAAAAAAATAAAAAGATAAAAAACAGAACTCCTTCACCTGATTCGTGCACCTTGCGCTCACCTTCGCCCTCGAGCTTCGGGATGGCGGGCTGCGAGGACCTATCATTATCCCGCCCACGTGCTCGTTATCCCCTCGCCTACCCCCCCCCCCTCCCCCTCCCCTGCCGAAAGCCCTTATGCCCTAAACCCCGACTCCTTATGCTTCATTTCTATATGCTTTCACCCTCAGCCACTGTCTCTTATGCCTTCACACTCACGTCTTATGCCCCCTTTAGATATGCCTTCACCCCCTGATGTCCCCTGTTTATGCGCCCCCCCCCCCCCCAGCCATTCCTTATGCCCCATCGCCATCCTCGTATGCCCTCATGCCTTCCGCTATCCCTTATACCCTATTCCCTCACCCGTTTATGCCATCCAACCCCTCTCAACTCCATCTTTTCTGCCCACCCTTACCCCCTCCCCCTTATACCCTCACCCTTATACACCCCCTGTCTATATGTTCTCCTCTAAGAGACGACTTCGCGTTGCCCCCCACCCCCCTCCCCCTCCCCATCCTGCGCTCGGAAACCACTCCTCCAGCATCCATCCTGAGCAGACGGCGGCCGCGGGGCCTCATCCACCTCTCCTGCATTCGGTCTGCAACTTTTACTCGAAGGGGGAAGGCGTCGGGACCATTCACTAAGGGACTTGTAGATTGCGACCCGAGTAACCCCCTTTCTCTCTCTCTCTCTCTCTCTCTCTTGCACTCTTATTCTTGCAAGCCGGTCCTCTACCTTGCACCGCCTCGGCCAGCTCCTTCGGCCCTTCGTCCTAGTCCTGCGTGTTCTTGTTGTTCTTCCTCCTCTTCAATTTGCCTGTCTCCTCCTCCTCCTCTTCTTTTGGCCACCTTCTCCTTTCCTTCCTCCTCCTGCACCTTCTCCTCCTTCTGCCTATCTCCTCCTCCTCCTCTTCTTTTGGCCACCTTCTCCTTTCCTTCCTCCTCCTGCACCTTCTCCTCCTTCTGCCTATCTCCTCCTCCTCCTCTTCTTTTGGCCACCTTCTCCTTTCCTTCCTCCTCCTGCACCTTCTCCTCCTCCTCCTTCTACCTATATCCTCCTCCTCCTCCTCCCCTTCCCTCTTCCTATCTTCTGGATCCTCATTTCGGGCCATCACCTTCACCGCCTTCAGATAGCCCTGCGTCGACGCCTTCTGCATCGCCTTCGGGTTTACTCGGCCCTCGCGAATCCCACTGAGCTGACCCTGAACCGAACTGAATCTCGGCTGAACGGAGCGAAATGAATCTCGAAACACCCTTCTTTGAGCTGAAGCTGAAACGAAACCGAACTGAACAATTAATAACCTCAGGACACACCGTCCCTTGAACTAAATCTGAACCTGAACTGAACTAAACCTCGCTTCACATCCTCCCTTACCCCCCTCTGTACGACCTCCCCACCCCACCCCCCCGACACTCTCAGCCTTTACACTAAATAAATAAATGCAAAACAGACCCTCACCCTCTCTTTCCTCGCCGTCGCCCCCCCCCCCCTAGCCCAGGAAGGCGGCGGACGACCTTTGCAAGGACTCGGACGCGGCGGAGGAGGGGGGGGAGGGAGGGAGGGAGGGGAGGGGGGGGAGGACGTCCTGTCTGGTCGCAGGGATCGGCGGTGACGTCATCGTCGAGAGGAGGATCCAGCTCGCGGGCGGGCGCTGTCCTTTAAGTCGTGCACACATTGCCCGATTTGGGTGCCTGTGTGTTGATGTGTTTGTGTGTGTGTGGGTATGCCTGTGACTCTATACAGGCGCACACACCTATACACAGACACACACACATGTATATATACACATAATATTCGCACGTTATACATTCAGTCACACATATCAAAGACGCAACAGATAAGCATCTTCGAAGAGGCAGGGCCCTGATCCCTTCCTCTCTCTTGGCAACAGCGAGGCCCTTCCCGAGGCCGAGCACCAGGGAAGGGCAGCGAGCGAGCAGGAGGCGGAGGGGGGGCGGGGGGGTTGGGGAGGGCGTGTGAAAGGGAAAGGTGTATTACTGGGGCGTCCTCTAAGCTCCAAATCCCTTGTTACCGTGTGCTCCGTTTGCAAGCCTAATGAAGCATATCTTTCGTTTTTATATTGTTCTGGATTATCTCTTCATGTGAAGGGTTTTGTAATTCATATCTTACGATTAGAAAGAAAATCGTAGGCGTAAAAGGAAATATATAGATGAAGAGAAGAGAAATGAATTGAACGTTTTTTTTTCTCTCTTCACAAGACGCCCGTTTATCTTAATCGAAATCTTGTTTATATTCATTAGGATCCTAACCACAGCATCAGTAAACTCTAAGTACGTATTGGAAAGGTCTATAATGACGCCAAAATCCGATTGGATCCTCTTCCTTTTTTGGAACACGACATTCACTTAGTAAATAGAGAGCAGTGAAGGTATACTGGACGGCCATAAGGTCTTGTGGTATTAGTGAAGTTAACCGTGATATTATCCAGCTGTTTGATTCATCCTTGAGAGAGATATCAAAGATGCTTCGGTTGGTCGATAGGACTCACTAGGGGTTTTCAGTCTCAAGCACAGAATGCCACGGCTAAGTAATCATTTGTGTTGTACAGTCACGTATCTATCTATCTGTAGGAGATAGAGAAGTCTTGGTAGAAAGGAAATGGAAAATGATAGAGTTAGATAAATAGAGAGAGAAAGAGAGAGAGAGAGAGAGAGAGAGAGAGAGAGAGAGTCAAAGACAGATAAACAGGCAGACAGAACAAAGAAACAGAGACACAGAGAGACAGGAACAAATACAAAAACACAGATTAAAAAAGAGAAAGAATATCAGACAGCCAGTGACAGGTCCAGGTGTAGATAATGAGGAATAGGAGAGCCCAGGTGCCGAACTACCCACGACCCCGATCATGTCTTCACCACGACCTTCCCATCTTGGCAGAATGGGCGTGTCCTCAGTGGGATGGGCGTGAGACGGCAGGGAGAGAGATGTGAGATAGCAGGTTTAGAGAGACGAGATAGCAGAGTGAGAGAAACGAGATGGCAGGCCAAGAGAGATAAGACAGCAGGTCAAGAAAATGAGATAGCAGGCCAAGAGAAATGATACAGCAAGATGAGAGAAATGAGATCGCAGGCGCAGAACGACGAAAACAACAAGTAAGAGAGACAAGACAGCAGACTAAGAGCAACAAGAAAGCAAGAGAGACCAGAGACAGTAAGCTAAGAGAGATGAAACACCAGAGAACGAGAAATGAAACAGCAGGTTAAGAGAGACGCAAAAGCAGAGCGAGAGACGATGCACAAGAAAGAGCCGAGTATGACTGAGAATCGAGGGCACATCACACAATAGATAAACAACAACAACAACAAAACGGAACAAACGAACGAGGGAAACGAGACAACGCGTGAAAACAAACAAACAAACAAACGAATATTAAACCCATAAACTAAATCTTCGTGAGTATTTTCCACTCTCGATATTCACATCTGCTTGTTGGATGAGGTCAGGCCTGCGCCTTGCTTTTCTGCATTCATCCTCCATCAGCGATCATTATTCTGGGTCATTCTGTTTCCTCCGGGCGCTTGTGGCATGCACGGGGCGCATTAGCATGACTTTCTTCGTGTATGTCAGAGGCTGCAAGTACTGTTTCGTCTCGGCGAAATATCTGCGCAGTCATCGAGGTAAATATGATCATAACTGAGCCGAGTGTTTCTTGAAGCTTTGGGTGAGTTGTGCTTTAAGGAGGAGCCTGCTGACCTCTGAAGTGGCCTGAGGAAAACAACTTTGCTTCACTCTCCTCGCTGCGCTCTCTTCGACTCGCTTTCGTTTCGCTTCTCTCCTCACTCTATTCACTTGTCTGCTCTCCTCATTATCTTCGCTTTCCTTCTCTACTCACATCTTTACTTCCCTTCTTTCCTCACTCTCATCTCTCCTCTTCTCTCCTCACTATCTTAACTTTCCTTCTCTCACTCTCATCTCTTCTTAACACACTCTCTCCACTTCTCACCTCACTCTCATCACTTTTCTTCAGTTTTCTTCTCTCCTCACTCTTGCCTTATCTCATCTGATCTCGCATCGCTTCGCTTCTCTCCTTACTCTCTTCACTCTTCAATTGGTTGACTCCCTTCACTCTTATCGCCTCACTCTCTTCAGTTCCCAGCGT
>NC_091552.1:48720371-48724433 GCF_042767895.1 Penaeus vannamei
AAAAGAACCAAGAAGAGAAAAGAACAAACAGAGATAAACAACCAAAGAAAAGACCGAAGAGGAGAAAAGAACCAAGAAAGAAAGAAAAGAACCAGAAGAGAGAAAAGGAGCAAGAGAAAGAATAAAGAAAGAGAAAAGAACCAAAGAAGAAGAAAAAACCAAAAAGAAAAGAACCAAAGAAGAGAAAGAAGAACCAAGAAAAAAGACAGAAGAGAAAAGAACCAGAAAGAAAGAACCAAGAAAGAAAAGAACCAGAAGAAAGAAGCAAGAAGAGAAAAGAACCAGAAGAAGAAAAGAGCAAAAGAAGAAAAGAACCAAAAGAAGAAAAACCAAGAAGAGAAAAGAACCAAGAAAGAGAAAGACTAAGAAGAAAGACAAGAAGAAAAAAAGAACCGAAAGAAAGAACCAAGAAGAAAGAACCAAAGAGGAGAGAAAAGAACCAAAGAAGAGAGAAAAGAACCAAAGAAGAGAGAAAAGAACCAAAGAAAAGAGAAAAGAACCAAAGAAAAGAGAAAAGAACCAAAGAAGAGAGAAAAGAACCAAAGAAGAGAGAGAAGAGGATGTCCATCTTGGCATCCCCGGCGCCACGGTCTCCTGAGCGTTCGACTTCGACCCACTTGTGTGCCGAACGGTAGGTCACGTGATCAGCGCCAGAAGACGGTGTCACGCTACTTCACGCTTATTTGTCGTGTCAACAGAGCAGTTTCCTTCGAATGTGTGTCTTGTTAACGTGCGTGTAGAGCGAATTATACGGATGAGTGAAGATTTGCGAAGAGATGAGATGCGCATGGGATGAGTGCGCACTGTAGTTCGTTCTTGTTTTTTTGTGTTCATTTGTTTGTTTTTGTTTGTGTTCCGATGTGTTACCTCGACTTGAGTGCATGTTGCTCGAATCTTTCCGTATCTTTCCGTTTTTTTTTTAGAAATGTCTATTGGAGTTTTGTATCCCTCGTATAGATATGAAATTGAGATATTCTGATATTCGGACATAGATTCCTGTGTTATTTGCCGCCTGTCCTTTCGCTCGCCTGAGTCTTCAGTTAACCGACATAATTATGCATCTTCAGTTATTTTTAACATATTTCTAACCGACTAAGAATTTCAATTTTCCTCTCAGCTGAATACATATTCTAGTTTAATTTCTTGATTACATTTTTAGTTGGTGTTTTTAGTTTACGTATTCATTTCTTTTCTTAATCATACCTTCCTGTTCTCTCCTATTACATATTCTCGTTGTTTCTTCTTTATTCTTTCATTCCTGTTCTATCCTATTACATATTCTCGTTGTTTCTTCTTTATTCTTTCCATTATTGCCCTTATACTGGATCCTCCTCCTCCCTGACTGGAACCCCCATTTCAAGGCTGACAGCGTGGGATTCAAGGCGGAGAAGTTGTGTCAATAAGAGCATTCGATCGCACTGATGCATAAACGCCGGTGACTTGCTCGTTTCGTGTAAATATTGCATTCTGTGTGAAGAATTCTTTTCACGCGCGCATGCATATGTAGACGAAGACGTGCAGATACAAATTCTGTCTCTTGTCTTCTTTGTCTGTTGGTCTGTTTTTCTTTCATTTTCTATATTTCATTTTCTCTGTCTATCTCTGTCTCTGTCTCTGTCTCTCGCTTTCTCTCTCTCTCTCTCTCGCTCTCTCGCTCTCTCGCTCTCTCTCTCTCTCTCTCTCTCTCTCTCTCTCGCTCTCGCTCTCTCGCTCTCACTCTCTCTCTCTCTCTCTCTCTCTCTCTATCTCTCTCTCTCTCTCTCTCTCTCTCTCTCTCTCTCTCTCTCTCTCTCACACACACACACACACACACACACACACACACACACACACACACACACACACACACACACACACACACACACACACACACACACACACACACACGGACACGCGGCACATAACTTTTTGTCGTCGTAATTACAAAAATAACGAAAAATTCATAAGTAGTCAACACTCATGTGAAAAAAAAATGTATAAGGTAAAATTAGCTACAAAGATTCTTTCGTCTCGGGTTTTTGACTTTGATGATTACAAATATACGCGTTAATGAGAAAGAGAATGAGAAAAAAGACGGCGGAAAGTAAAAGAAGAAAAGAAATGGATAGACTGATAAATAGCTAGAGAGGGAGAATAAGAGGGCAAGCAAAGGAAAAGGGAAGGGAGGGAGGGAGATAGAGGGGGAGGGAGGGAGAAAGGGAGGAAGGGAGGAAGATAGAGAGAATGAGAGAGAGAGAGAGAGAGAGAGAGAGAGAGAGAGAGAGAGAGAGAGAGAGAGAGGGGGGGGGAAGGAAGGAGGGAGGGAGGGAGGAGGGAGGGAGGGAGGGAGGGAGGGAGGGAGGGGAGGGATGGAGGAAGAGAGAGAGAATGAGAAAGAGAATGAGAATGAGAGAGAGAGAGAGAGAGAGAGAGAGAGAGAGAGAGAGAGAGAGAGAGAGAGAGAGAGAGAGAGAGAGAGAGAGAGAGAGAGAGAGAGAGAGAGAGAGAGTGAGACGAAAGAGAGAGAGATAGAAAGACAGAAAAAGAAACAAAAAAATGTCTTAAACTACACATAACTCAATCCCCACATCGAAAATCGCGAACAGCAAGGCATAAATCCCGGCGTTAATCCCACACCATGACGTCACTCCCAGAGAATCCGAAACGCCGCTGGAGATAAAACCCAAGTTACGCCAAGATCTTCGTTTCGGTCGCCGCGGACACACATACACCCCCTCCCCCCTCCCCCCCCCCCCCAACACACACACACAAAGGACATCCACCCAAACATACACACACACAAACACACAAAACGCATACATACATCCACACACCCGCACACGCGTACACGCCCAAACCTCCACCCACCTCCCCCCCACCCAACCACACCCAGCCTAAACACCTACACCCACACAAACGCCCCCTTCCTTCCCCCTCCCCCCCCCCCCTTTACACACACAAAGGACATCCACCCAAACATACACAACACACAAACACAAAAATGCATACATACATCCACACACCCGCACACGCATTACACCACCCAAACCTCCACCCACCTCCCCCCCCACCCAACCACACCCAGCCTAAACACAAACGCCCCTTCCCTTCCCCCCCTCCCTCCCTTCCCCCCCACACACACACACGCATACCACCTCTCTCTGTCGCTTCTACGTTATTTCCACCGGATAATTGCAACGTAGCCATGGGAATTCCTGTGTAATTATAGTGGCCATCCCAAAGAAAAGTGGAGTATGTAGTGTCTTCACAAGGCCACTCCTGAGCAACCTGGGTGACTGATATTGAGAAAAAGGGGGGGGGGAGCTCTGCTGATGGTGATTGTAGGGATGATGATGATGATGAAAATGGTGATTATAATCATAATCATAGTGATGATAATAATGATATCTATAATATCAATGATGATAACAACAGTGATAATAATAATAATGATAATAAGATAAATAATAATAATAATAATAATGATAAGATAAATAATAATAATAATAATAATAGTAATAATAAGATAAATAATAATAATAATAATGATAATAATAATAATGATGAGGTGATAGTAACATGAATAATAATAATAACAACAACGATAATAATAATAACAACAATACGAACGATAATAATAATAACAACAATACGAACGATAATAACAAGAACCATGGTGATAATTAAAATAAAAAACAACAGTAACAGAAACAACAACAGTAAATAAAAAAAACATATTTCGTAAAGCTGCTCTTACAAAACAAAAAATGACCCGTTGTACATAATTACATGTTTTTGTAACGTTTGGGTTGTGAGTTATGAACAACTAGACGCCATATTTCCACTGTGGAATGCACGGGTAAAAACGAATAATAATTTTATATTTAGATAAAAACCAAAAAGTATTATATAAATCATACCTGTGTTCACATACATATACATGTTTGTGTTTGTTATTTATACACGTGCTTATGGAAAGGGATAATTAGAATATGGATAAATATATACCCAAATAATATTTGAATTACTCTACGTCACCTTCTAATAAACTCTTTTAGTTTAAGGTCTGTGTAATTACAGCAT
>NC_091552.1:48724933-48734933 GCF_042767895.1 Penaeus vannamei
CTCTCTTCTTCATTTTCCTCTTCTTTATCACTTCCTCTCGTTCAATCACGCCTAGCAGACGAACAAGGCAATAGATCACAACGGGAGTTATATTTCACGCCGCGATGAACGTTGGCGAGTGACGGAAAAAGAACGAGAATCCGTTTTGTTATTCTTCGGACACTTGACTTTGACGTGACGTGCATGACAGCGGTGTATGATGGCTGTTCTTTTTCCTTTTTTTCTTTCTTTTACGTAGGTGTATTTCTTGTTCTGATGAGTTCGTAAATGATATATGTTTGCTCGGTTGATTTTCATGATTTAGTGTTATACTAATATATATATATATATATATGTATATATATATATATATATATATATATATATATATATATATATATATATATATATATATATATATATATATATATATATATATATATGTATATATATATCAAGGAGGATTTACAAATAAATAATGTTGAATCTTGTGAGATATGAGCAAAACGCTGCCAAATTCACTTATCCATTTACACCCTCTAACGCATAATAATTCCATCTTCATTTGGTTAAAAGTAAAAAAAAAAAAAAACGTTAAAAAAAACTATCACCACATTTATCATTCATCAATCTCCCGCATCATCGAGCTCTGCCTGAGTGCATGACCGAGTGCATGACCCAGTGGACCGTCACCTTGGCCACGTGACTAGGAACTGCTTGTCAGGATCCTCGAGGCGCTGACAATAATATCCTACATCAGGATATCCAAAAGCAGGACAAGGACGAAAATCCTACTTTTTTTCCACGTTCTTTTTTTATGTGAACAAGAACCATTTAAGACGAATTTTTGTTCTAGGTTTGTGAGGAGGAAAATATGAAGTGAATAAAATGCTATAAATTACGATCATGAACAATAACGGAAATATATGATAACAGAAACTATGATAGATAGATAGATAGATGATAGTATAATGATCAAAATGATAATGATCAATCATAACAAAAATAAATAACGCTAAAAATGATAATAAAAGAAAAATATAACAAAATCTTGTTTCACTTCATGTACTTATTTTCCTCTTTTTCATCTAACTATTTTTTTCATTTCTTTCATATCTGAATGACAGAGTGAACTGAAACCTTGAACTCACAAAAATCCATTGATGAAGTCTCTTTTTTCTTTTTTTTTCCATTTCTTGCGGGAAGGAAAGTGAGTAACGGACAGAGAGAGAGAGAGAGAGAGAGAGAGAGAGAGAGAGAGAGAGAGAGAGAGAGAGAGAGAGAGAGAGAGATAGATAGATAGATAGATAGATAGAGAGAGAGAGAGAGAGAGAGAGAGAGAGAGAGAGAGAGAGAGAGCGAGAGAGTGAGAGAGAGAAATAGATAGATAGATAGAGAGAGAGAGCGAGAGAGAGAGAGAGAGAGAGAGAGAGAGAGAGAGAGAGAGAGAGAGAGAGAGAGAGAGAGAGAGAGAGAGAGAGAGAGAGAGAGAGAGAGAGAAAGAGAAGAAGAGAGAGAGAGAGAGACCTTCCTTGGGGTTGGGAATGGGCCGATCTTTATACCCCATTTAGATGTTAATGTATGTAAACTGAGCGAGTTCGGAACGTCATGCCAAGGGGAACCGGCCTTTGCTGCCTGGCGTTAATGGCGGTTGCGGAGGTGAGAGAAAGAGAGAGAGAGAGAGAGAGAGGGAGAGAGGGAGAGAGATAAAGGGAAGGAGGGAGAGGGAGGGAGAGAGAGAGAAAGGGAAGGAGGGAGAGGGAAGGAGAGGGAGGGAGAGAGAGAGAAAGGGAAGGAGGGAGAGGGAAGGAGAGGGAGGGAGAGAAAGAGAGAGAGATAGATAGATAGAGATAGAGAGAGAGAGAGGGAAGGAGAGAGAGAGAGAGAGAGAGAGAGAGAGAGAGAGAGAGAGAGAGAGAGAGAGAGAGAGAGAGAGAGAGAGAGAGAGAGAGAGACAGAGAGAGAGAGAGAGAGAGAGAGTGAGAGAGAGGAGAGGAAAGAGGAAATAGGGGAAGATAGAGAGAGAAGTGGGAGAGCGATAGATAGAAGAGATAAATAGGTAGATAGATAGAATGAGAGGGAAAGAGGCAGGTTGCGTGACTACTTCAGGCTGAGCGGATGGTAACTTTTAAAAGCAGTCAAAGAGGTGCAATATGGATTTTGGCGATGGTTGGGAAGAGAGGAAAAGGAAAATTGTACAGGTACTTTTTTTATCCCCCAATTGCTGTATGTGAGGTATATCTATCGTCTTTGTTTCGGGTTGATTGTATATTGCTTTTATGAGGCTAAATTTCCCCCTCAGATATAAAGTATGAGGTTCCTCTCGATTCGAGTGGGCTGCATGTTCCCCTTAAGGAGCCAGATTTCCTGCATGAGGCATAAAGAATGAGGTATGAGGACCCGGCCCGACCCGACCACCACCCGGGGACACTTACATGATGCAGCGGGGGATTCCTCGCCGTCGCCGTCGCCGTCAGGAGGCAGCGAGAAGGAGGGCGGAGGGAGGGAGGGAGGAGAGAGACACAACACGCCGACTCCCGCAGAAGTCAGGCTGGGGAAGCACTCGAGAGGCAGTCCTCAAGCGTCGAGGGTCGGGGAGGGGGGGGGGCGAGGACCAGGGGCGTCGAAGGCTTCCGAAAGCGGCCGCGGCACAGAGGCAAGAGAGCTTCCCCGACACACAGGCAGTAGAGAGAACCCGGCACACGTCCGCGCGAGTGTGAGTGAGCGGTACGAATGCCGCTGCACCGCACAGGCACTCATGGCTCGCCTCCCCTCCCCCCCTTGCCCCCCCTCTCTTCCGACCCAGCTGAAAGTGAACTTTAGCTGAAGGTCTGAAGGTCTTTCGCTCCCCTCCCTTCCCCTCCCCCCGCCCTCCCCTTCCTCCTCCTCTGACGTCGACTCCCTCAGGCACGCCTCCTTTCCCCGCCCACCCCCACCCCCCCTCGCACAATCTACTTTGGCTGACGAACGGAGCACGCGGGCCGCCCCCCCCCCCCCCTGTATGACGGGCATTGCATGACTCTCGACTCGTATTCATGCACGGACGCTTAAGAAAGAGAGAGAGAAAAAAACATATAAAATACCTACGGGTTTCACGAGCACCTGAAAAAGGAAAAAAAAAGGGAAAAAAAGAAAAAAAAGACTCAGGATGCGTGGGCGTATGATCTCATCAGCCTTCCTTTGCGAATAAAAGATTGCGCGCTCTGAGTGCCGGTTGAGGCGTGAAGTGGCGAGGGTGTTGCAACCGCGCCGCAGATGCCATGGGAGTCACGGGTCTACAGAGTCATGGGTGACGACATGCACATGCCAACATTACATCACTCCTCCCCCGCCGCCCTCCTCCCCCTCTCCTCCAATGCCACTTACGAGTACCCCTGTGAGTGTCACTCTGTATGTACACCTCTGTAAGTACCTCTCTGAGTACCACCCTACAAGTATCACCCTGTGAGTACAACCCTGTAAGTACCACCCTATTACAACCCAACTTGTGAGTACCCCAATGTGAGTACCTGTAAGTAGCCCCCCCTCCCCCCTGTGAGTACCACCCTGTGAGTACCACCCTGTGAATACCACCCTAGAAGCTACCACACATACCTCAGCACCTCCTCCTGTTCCAATTCCCGAGCTCCTGTGCAGTGAGGTATCCAATGCTACAACGGGTCACGTTCCTCATACACCCTTCGCTACTGTTCTCTCTGCAGTTATGCCCTCGATACCCATTCAATGCCCTCGATAGCCATATAAGGGCATCGCAGAATTCACCTCATTCCCTGCATCGCTGCGGCTTGATTCATCATTAACGTATTTTAATGAGGATCTCTGTGGCATCGGCGGCGAGGAGGAATTAAGAAATGAGACAAAGGAAAAGAAATGAGATTGAAATGCTGCCTTCACTTCTGTCCGCGCATACAATCACGTGCAGACACACACGCAGTATATATATGTTATTGTTACTATCAATTTTATTTTCATTATCCTCATTTTCATTATAATCAAAATTGTTATCACTATCATTATTATTGCAGTCATTATTATCATTATTATTATTATTATTATTATTATTATTATTATTAATGTCATTATATTATTATTATTATTATTATTATCATTATTATTATTATTATATATATATTTATTATTATTATTATTTATATATATATATTATTATTATTATTACATTATTATATATATATTATTACATATATATATATATACATATTATATATATATATATATATGTATTATTATATATATATATATATATATATATATATATATATATATATATATATATATATATATATGTATATATATACATATATATATATATATATATATATATATATATTTACATTTATATATGTATATATATGTATATATATATATATATATATATATATATATATATATATATATATATATATATATATATATATATGTATACATATATATATGCATATATATATATATATATATATATATATATATATATATATATGTATGTATGTATGTATACATATATATATGCATATATATATATATATATATATATATATATATATATATATATATATATATATATATATATATATATATATATATATATATATATATATATATATATATATATATATATATATATATATATATATATATATATATATATATATATATATATATATATATATATATATATATATATATATATATATATATATATATATGTATATATATATATATATATATATATATATATATATATATGTATATATATATATATATATATATATATATATGTATATATATATATATATATATATATATATAATTTTTTTTCCCCCCCTGACAAAGCTAATAATGAAATTGATGACAATGTTAATCATAATGATAAGGATAAGGATAAAATTGATGTTAACAACAATGATGATGATGGTGATGGTAATATTGAAATAATAATAATGATACTAATAATGTTAATGGTAACAATAATAATGATGATTATAAGAATGACAATAAGAATAATACAAAATAATAATAATGATAAAAGCGATGATGATAATGATAGTGATAATGATGATGTTCATAATGATAAAAATAATGATAATGATAAGAAGATAGAAGGAATAACAATAGAAGTAATAATAATAATGACAATAGTAATGTTAATAATACTAGTACTACTACTACTATTACTACAACTACTACTTCTAATAATAATGGCAACAGTAATAAAAATAATGATAATGATAACAAAAAATAACTATAGTAATAATAATGATCACAATGAAAATAATGATAATGTCGATGATAATAATAGTGATAATAATATTAATGTTAACAACAATAGTAATGATAACAACAACAGCAACAACAATGATAATAATAATAAATATAATAATAATAGTGATAATGATAATAATAATAATAATAATAATAATAATAATAATAATAATAATAACAATAATAAAAATTGATAATAATAATAATAATGATAATAATAATAATAATAATAATAATAATAATAATAATAATAATAATAATAATAATAATAATAATGATAATAATAATAATAATAACAATAATAATAATAATAATAATAATAATAATAATAATAATAATAATAATAATAATAATAATAATAATAATAATAATAATAATAATAATAATAATAATAGTAATAATAATAATAATGATCATAATAATAATAATAATAATAATAATAATAATGATAATAATAATGATAATAATAATATTTATCATTATTATCATTATAATAATAATCGTCATAAAAAATGAAAAAAATGCTTATTATAACACTAATAATGATGATAATGATGATATGAACAAGGATAAAATAATAATAATAACAATAATAATAACAGCAACAACAGAAACAATAATGATAATTTTGATGATGAGAATAAAGATAATAATGATGATAAGGATAATAATATCTAATATATGATTATAATAATAATAATATCTATTATATGATTATAATGATACTACTACGACTACTACTACTGCTACTAATAATAACAATAATAGTAATAACAATGATAATAATGATAATGAAAATGATAATAACAACAACAACAACAATAATAATATTGATAATAATAATAACAATAATAATAATAATAATAATAATAATAATAATAATAATAATAATAATAATAATAATAATAATGATAATAACAATAATAATAATGTTAATAATGATAATAACAATAATAACAATAATAATAATAATAATAATAATAATAATAATAATAATAATAGTAATAATAATAACAACAATAATAATAATAATAATAATAATAATAATAATAATAATAATAATGATAATGATAATGATAATGATAATGATAATGATAATGATAATGATAATGATAATGATAATGATAATGATAATGATAATGATAATGATAATGATAATGATAATGATAATGATAATGATAATAATAATAATAATAATAATAATAATAATGATAATAATAATAATAACAATAACAGTAATGATAATAATGATAACGATGATAATGATAATGTTAATAATGACAATAATGATAATGATAATAATAATGATGGTGATGATGATGATATTAATAATGACAATAATGATAATGATAATAATAATGATGGTGATGATGATAATAACAATAATAATAATGAAAATTATAATAATGTAATAATAATGATAATGATTAGGATAAGATTGATGATAATAATAAAGATAACGACAAGATCAGCAATGGTAATAATAATAACGATAATGATTATAATGATAATGATAATTATGGACATATTGATCATAATAATAACAAATATATTGGTAAGAACAATAATCATAATAATAACAGCAGGACCAATGATGATAATGAAAATAAGAATATCAGTGATGATAATGACACTAACGATAATAATGATAAAAGCATCAGCAAAAAACAATAATAATAAAGATAATTATCACAATAGTAATAATAACTAAACACAATATCAACAATAATAAATGTTGTTACTATTATCATAACTGTCATAACAATCACATCAGCACAACAACGATCGTGATGATAATAATAATAATGGTGATAGAAATACAGAGTAGATATTTGCATAATTAGCAAATATCATTATCATAGTCTTCAGGCTTATCATTATCATTTCGTTATTGCGAGCTTTTTGTTGTCATTAACTTAGATGTAAATTATCATGATTTTCGTGAATCAGATATCTATTATCATTGTTTATTATTATCATTATTATTATTATCATTATTATTATTATTATTATTATCATTATTATTATTATTATCATTATCATTATCATTATTATTATTATTATTATTATTATTATTATTATTATTATTATTATTATTATTATTATTATTATTATCATTATTATTATTATTATTATTATTATTATTATTATTATTATTATTATTATTATTATTATTATCATTATTATTATTATTATCATCATTAGTTAAAATCATCGTTTACACAAGTTTTATACAGGTAGCATTATGCAGATGATTATACCAATTAGTACTGATTCTGTTAATTACTCTTATATTTATGGAAACTCCATACCTGCGTAATATTCATTGCCTTCGTTGTAAGGCAATGTGTATACATATTTGGACAAAGATATATTTTTCTTATGCAATTTTGTGTGGTGCACATAATGCTAAAGCGAACAGTCATTAGAACATCTATTTTTGTAATTAATATTTTTTTTACTTTCTTCAAATGCAAATGGCAAAATCCACCCGACGTTATAGCATAATGAAATGCAACTAATTAATTAGATTGCATTTTTTAAGGTCCTTTCTTACTTTTTCTTTGTTTCCTTTCCCCTTCCTTCCTTTCTCCTCTGAAATTCGTCTTCCTTTACTTTTCTCGTAAGGATCAAAACCCATTTCATCCCACTTTCTTTAATCAGTTTCTTTATTCTCATTTCTGATTCCTTCTTTTTCTGTCTAAAAGCCATTTCATCTCCATTCTTCTTCCTTAATCTATAAAGAAACATTATATGTCAATTTTTTCTACTTCCTTTTTTCTCTCAAAGATCAGAATCCTATTTCATCATTCCCCTTCCTTCCTTCACATATAAACAGCGCATGTACTGCCTTTGTCTTTCCCTTTATTCCTTCTCTTTCTACAAACCTCACTTTTCTCCCCTTTTCTTAAACAATTTCCCGGCCCCCACTTTTCTTTTTCCATATCTTTATATCAATTTCTTTCTCCTTTCTCCTTCCTTCTGCCTCTCCTCTCTCCTAGAGAACGCGAAAGCCATTTCACTTCCCTTTTCCCTTGATTTATACAGACGGAGCGTACTATCTCCGTTGGCAGAGAGAAGCGCCGCGCTGTTGTGCATAGCGAGAGAGGCCGTCTTGTCCAGCTGCCAAGGAAAGGCGCTCGCTGGCTTTGGCAATCGCTTCTTGATCTATTTTCGCTCTGGGATAAACAGTAAACAGCGGGATTTTTTTGCCGTCGGGGCGTTTGTGGTTGGCTGGTGAGGGGAGGGAGGGAAGGGAGAAAGGGAGGGAAATAGAGAAAGGGAGGGAAGGGAGAAAGGGAAGGAAGAGAGAAAGGGAGGGAAATAGAGAAAGGGAGGGAAGGGAGAAAGGGAAGGAAGAGAGAAAGGGAGGGAAATAGAGAAAGGGAGGGAAGGGAGAAAGGGAGGGAAATAGAGAAAGGGAGGGAAGGGAGAAAGGGAAGGAAGAGAGAAAGGGAGGGGAAGGGAGAAAGGGATTGAAGGGAGTTTGAAGGATAGGGAACGAGATAGGAAAGAGAATGAGAGGGGGGGAAGTGAGAAAGGGAAGGAGAAATGATGAGGGAGGGGAACGGGACGGGAGAGGAGGGATGGGTGGAGGAAAGTGAAGGAAAGGAAATGAGAGAGGGAAGGGAAGAGGGAGAGTGGGAAGGGTAGTGTGAGTTAGGGCGAGAGAGAGATAGAGAGAGAGTGAGAGACACAGACAAACATAGACAAAAAAAAAATCGAAAGAGAAGAAAAGGCCAGAGAGAAAAAAATAAACAGAAGAAAAAAAATCCAACAGAAACCAAAAGCGAGGAAAGCAAAAAAGAAAACAAACAAACAAAAAAAATGAAACCCAAAAAAATTCAGTGGCCAGCGCCCTCCTCTGCAATGGCGGGAAAGCAAAGTGTGATGACCTAGACATGAATCATTTTTCTTCATGTTTAATAGCTCATAAGGACTCATAGCTTAACCATAGCCACCGAAGTCGTGCTCGGGAAGTGTGTCTGTTACCTCACGTTGCCATCTGTCATGAAACTGTCAAGAACACGTGCTTTTTTTTTTAACATGCAATACGTTGACTGTCACACGCTCTATGGAAGTAAAATAGACGTTAAACACTTTTGCGGAGATAGTAGACATTTCCGAAGAAAGTTGAATTGGTAGAGACTGGGTAGATCTTTTTTTAAAAATTAAGTATGGTACTTTATTTTCAGGACAAAATTAATATTAATCATAAAGGAAAAATGTGAGAAATCCTTTTGATATTTGTATTACAAGCTCTGGAAGCAGGTCTGTCTGTCTGTCGACCTTGCTATATATCTATCTACCAGACTCTTTAGTTATCTCTATCTGTCTGTTATTGATATTGTGCGTGTGTGTGATTCTTTAATAATTCATACTATTAACTATCACCCCATCTTATACTAGAAAGAACTGACTTTCAAATTCACATTAATATAATTTTGATTCGACAAGATGAAATCAAAAATAAAATTCGAAGTCCGCAGTACTAAGGAATATAAACTCAGCCGGAAGTGGAAGTGCATTAAAAGAAATAATAATTAAATTTGTATATAAAAATGATGATAATCATAATAAATTTTATTACTGTTATAATCATTACTTTTATCGTTATCTTTATGGTATTGTCATTATTACTTTATTATTATTGTTATCATTATCAGTGTCATTTATTATACATAAAAATTACCATCATATTTAGCATCACTTCACTATCATTGACTTTTCATTGGTAATA
>NC_091552.1:48767433-48774933 GCF_042767895.1 Penaeus vannamei
TTTGTTTTGATTCACTTTGCTTCTTTTTCTTTCCTTTCTACTACATCTTCCTTTTCTGTTTAAATCTCAATATTATTTCTTCCTCTTACTTTCTTCCAAAATTTTCTTCTTTTCTTCTTCCTCCTCATCATCAAGATCTTTTTCTTCACACTCCCAAGCCATCTGCGAGACAAAAATAGATAATGATGATGATACAAAAAACGTATATATACATATATTATACATATATGAAGACAAATAAAAAATATCAGAAACCGACACAGCGCTGCCCTACAACGGTCAATATATATCTATATCTATATCTATATCTATATCTATATCTATCTATCTATCTATCTATCTATCTATCTATCTATATCTATCTATATGGAAGAAAAACCACTAACTAGATTTATTGATGAATCTAGTTTGTGCGTGTGGGTTTTCTATCCATATTCTATCTATCTATCTATAACACGGTATTGTGTTTTTCATTGCATATATATATATATATATATATATATATATATATATATATATATATATATATATATATATATATATATATATATATATATATATATATATATATATATATCACGGACCGCTACGAAATCCACTCAAGATATTCCCCAGCTAATTGCGTGTCAGTCATAGCGAAAATGGCATGTGTCAAGGGCATGACAGCAGTCCCCCTTCCCCCTACCCCTCCTCCTTCCCCTCCTCTCCCCCACCCCCTCCCTTTTCCCTTCCCTACCTCATTCCTTAACCTTCTCTCTCCTCTCCCTTCCTCTTCCCTTCCCACTTCTCCTTTCCCTGTCCTTCCCCCTTTCTTTCCCTCCCTTCCCCCCTTCCCCCAATCTTTCTCCCTCCTTCCCTTCCCCCAATCTTTCTCAATCCTCCTTCCTTCCCCCAATCTTTCTCCCCCTCTTCCCTTCCCCAATCTTTCTCCCCCTCCCTTCCCTTCCCCCAATCTTTCTCCCCCCTTCCCTTCCCCCAATCTTTCTCCCCCCTTCCCTTCCCCCCAATCTTTCTCCCCCCTTCCCTTCCCCAATCTTTCTCCCTCCCCCCTTCCCTTCCCCCAATCTTTCTCCCCCCCTTCCTTCCCCCAATCTTTCTCCCCACCTTCCCTTCCCCCAATCTTTCTCCCCCCCTTCCCTTCCCCCCAATCTTTCTCCCTAACACTTCCCTTCCCCAATCTTTCTCCCCCTTCCCTTGCTCCAATCTTTCTCCCCCTCCGTCCCTTTCCTTCCCTTCCCCCAATCTTTCTCCCCCTCCCCCCTTCCCTTTCCCCAATCTTTCTCCCCCCTTCCCTTCCCCCCAATCTTTCTCCCCCCTTCCCTTCCTCCAATCTTTCTCCCCCCCCTTCCCCTTCCCCCAATCTTTCTCCCCCTTCCCTTCCCCCCAATCTTTCTCCCCCTTCCCTTCCCCCAATCTTTCTTCCCCCATTCCCTTCCCCCCAATCTTTCTCCCCACCTTCCCTTCCCCCAATCTTTCTTCCCCCCTTCCCTTCCCCAATCTTTCTCCCCTCCTTCCTTCCCCTAATCTTTCTCCCCCCTTCCCTTCCCCAATCTTTCTCCCTCCTTCCCTTCCCACAACCTTTCTCCCCCCTTCCTTCCCCAATCCTCTTTCTTCCACCCCCCTTCCCTTCCCCCAAATCTTTCTCCCTTCCCCAATCTTTCTCCCTCCCCTTCCCTTCCCCCAATCTTTCTCCCCCCCCCCTTCCCCTTCCCTAATCTTTCTCCCCTCCTTCCCTTCCCCCAATCTTTCTCCCCCCCTTCCCTTCCCCTAATCTTTCTCCCCCTTCCCCTTCCCCCAATCTTTCTCCCCTCCTTTCCCTTCCCCCAATCTTTCTCCCCCCTTTCCCTTCCCCCCAATCTTTCTCCCCCCTTCCCCTTCCCCCCAATCTTTCTCCCTCCCCTTCCCTTCCCCCAATCTTTCTCCCCCACTTCCCTTCCCCAATCTTTCTCCCCTCCTTCCCTTCCCCCAATCTTTCTCCCTCCCCCTTCCCTTCCCCCAATCTTTCTCCCCCCTTCCCTTCCCCCCAATCTTTCTCCCCTCCCTTCCCTTCCCCCCCAATCTTTCTCCCCCCTTTCCCTTCCCCAATCTTTTCTCCCCCTTCCCTTTTAATCTTTCTCCCCTCCTTCCCTTCCCCCAATCTTTCTCCCCCTTTCCCTTCCCCCAATCTTTCTCCCCTCCTTCCCTTCCCCCAATCTTTCTCCCCCTTTCCCTTCCCCCAATCTTTCTCCTCCCTTCCCTTCCCCCAATCTTTCTCCCCCATTCCCTTCCCCCAATCTTTCTCCCTCCCCTTTAACCTTCCCCCAATCTTTCTCCCCCCTTCCCTTCCCCCAATCTTTCCTCCCCCCCTTCCCTTCCCCCAATCTTTCTCCCCCTCCTTCCCTTCCCCCAATCTTTCTCCCCCTTTCCCTTCCCCCAATCTTTCTCTCCCCATCCTTCTCCCCCTCCTTCCCTTTCCCAATCTTTCTCCCCCCCTTTCCACATTCCCCCAATCTTTCTCCCCCCCTTCCCTTCCCCCAATCTTTCTTCCCCCCCTTCCCTTCCCCCAATCTTTCTCCCTCCCCTTCCCTTCCCCCAATCTTTCTCCCCCCTTCCCCTTCCCCCAATCTTTCTCCCCTCCCTTCCCTTCCCCCCAATCTTTCTCCCCTCCTTCCCTTCCCCAATCTTTCTCCCCCTTTCCCTTCCCCCAATCTTTCTCCCCCCTTCCCTTCCCCCAATCTTTCTCCCCCCCTTCCCTTCCCCCAATCTTTCTCCCCCCTTCCCTTCCCCCCAATCTTTCTCCCCCCCATTCCCTTCCCCCCCAATCTTTCTCCCCCTCCTTCCCTTCCCCCAATCTTTCTCCCCCCCTTCCCTTCCCCCAATCTTTCTCCCCCATTCCCTTACTGTGCTGCCACATACCCTTCCCCAACCTTTCTCACCCCCTTCCTTCCCTGATCTTTCTCCCTCCCTTCCCTTCCCCCAATCTTTCTCCCCCTCCTTCCTTCCCAATCTTTCTCCCCCCTTTCCCTTTCCCCTAATCTTTCTCCCCCTTCCCTTCCCCCAATCTTTCTCCCTCCCTTCCCTTCCCCACAATCTTTCTCCCCTCATTCCCTTCCCCCAATCTTTTTCTCCCCCCCTTCCCTTCACCCCAATCTTTCTCCCTCCCCTTCCCTTCCCCCAATCTTTTCTCCCCCCCTTCCCTTTACCCAATCTTTCTCCCCCTCCTTCCCTTTCCCCCAATCTTTCTCCTCCCCTTCCCTTCCCCAATCTTTCTCCCCCCGTTCCCTTCCCCCAATCTTTCTCCCCCCTTCCCTTCCCCCAATCTTTCTCTCCCCCCCCTTCCCTTCCCCCAATCTTTCTCCCCCCTTCCCCTTCCCCCCAATCTTTCTCCCCCATTCCCTTCCCCCAATCTTTCTCCCCCATTCCCTTCCCCCAATCTTCTCCCCCTTCCTTCCCCCCAATCTTTCTCCCCCCCTTCCCTTCCCCCAATCTTTCTCCCCCCTTCCCTTTAATCTTTCTCCCCCCATTCCCTTCCCCCCAATCTTTCTCCCCCTTCCCTTCCACAATCTTTCTCCCCCTCCCCTTCCCCTTCCCCCAATCTTTCTCCCCCTCCTTCCCTTCCCCCAATCTTTCTCCCCCTCCTTCCCTTCCCCTGTCCTTTCTCCCCCCCCCTTCCCTTCACTAATCTTTCTCCCCCCCTTCCCTTCCCCCAATCTTTCTTCCCCCCTTCCCTTCCCCCAATCTTTCTCCCCCCTCCTTCCCTTTCCCCAATTTTCTCCCCCTTCTTCCCTTCCCCCAATCCTTCACTCCCACCCTTCCCTTCCCCCCAATCTTTCTCACACCCTTCCCTTCCCCCCAATCTTTCTCCCCCCATTCCCTTCCCCCAATCTTTCTCCCCCCACCTTCCCTTCCCTAATTCCAACCTTTCTCCCCCCCTTCCCTTCCCCCAATCTTTCTCCCCCTTCCCTTCCCCCAATCTTTCTCCCCCTTCCCTTCCCTAATCTTTCTCCCCCTTCCTTCCCCTAATCTTTCTCCCCCTTCCCTTCCCCCAATCTTTCTCCCCCCTCCTTCCCTTCCCCCAATCTTTCTCCCCCCCTTTCCCTTCCCCCAATCTTTCTCCCCCTCCCTTCCCTTCCCCCCAATCTTTCTCCCCCCCTTCCCTTCCCCCCAATCTTTCTCCCCCTTCCCTTCCCCCAATCTTTCTCCCTCTCTTCCCTTCCCCCAATCTTTCTCCCCCCCTTCCCCTTCCCCCAATCTTTCTCCCCCCCTTCCCTTCCCCAATCTTTCTCATCCCCCCCTTCCCTTCCCACAATCTTTCTCCCCCCCTTCCCTTCCCCCAATCTTTCTCCCCCCTTCCCTTCCCCCAATCTCTTTCTCCCCCCCCTTCCCTTCCCCCAATCTTTCTCCTCCCCCTTCCCTTCCCCCAATCTTTCTCCCCCTTCCCTTCCCCCAATCTTTCTCCCCCCCTTCCCCTTCCCCCAATCTTTCTCCCCCTCCTTCCCTTCCCCCCAATCTTTCTCCCCCATTCCCTTCCCCCCAATCTTTCTCCCCCCCTTCCCTTCCCCCCCAATCTTTCCTCCCCCTTCCCTTCCCCCAATCTTTCTCTCCCCCCTTCCCTTCCCCCAATCTTTCTCCCCACCTTCCCTTCCCCCCAATCTTTCTCCCCCCCTTCCCTTCCCCCCAATCTTTCTCCCCCCATTCCCTTCCCCCAATCTTTCTCCCCCCTTCCCTTCCCCCAATCTTTCTCCCCCTCCCCCTTCCCTTCCCCCAATCTTTCTCCCCTCCCTTTCCTTCCCCCACAATCCTTTCCTCCCCCTCCTTCCCTTCCCCCAATCTTTCTCCCCCCTCCTTCCCTTCCCCCAATCTTTCTCCCCTTCCCTTCCCTTTCTCCCCCCTTCCATCCCCCAATCTTTCTCCCCCCTTCCCTTCCCTAATCTTTCTCCCCCTCCTTCCCTTCCCCCAATCTTTCTTCCCCTTCTTCCCCTTCCCCCAATCTTTCTCCCCCCTTCCCTTCCCCCAATCTTTCTCCCCCTCCTTCCCTTCCCCCAATCTTTCTCCCCCCCTTCCCTTCCCCCCAATCTTTCTCCCCCCTTCCCTTCCTGAATCTTTCTCCCCCCCGTTCCCTTCCCCCAATCTTTCTCCCCCTTCCCTTCCGCCAATCTTTCTCCCCCTCCTTCCTTCCCCCAATCTTTCTCCCTTCCCTTCCCCCAATCTTTCTCCCCCCCTTCCCTTCCCCCCAATCTTTCTCCCCCTTCCCTTCCCCCTAATCTTTGCTCCCCCTTCCCTTCCCCCAATCTTTCTCCCCCTTCCCTTCCCCCAATCTTTCTCCCCCTCCTTCCCCCAATCTTTCTTCCCCTCCTTCCCTTCCCCCAATCTTTCTCCCCCGTTCCCTTCCCCCAATCTTTCTCTCCCCCTTCCTTCCCCCAATCTTCTCCCCCTTCCCCCAATCTTCTCCCCCTTCCTTCCCCCATCTTTCTCCCCCTTCCCTTCCCCCAATCTTTCTCCCCCCCTTCCTTCCTTCCCTAATTCCAAGGGCTCTTTCTCCCCCCCCTTCCCTTCCCCCAATCTTTCTCCCCCCCCCCCCTTCCCTTCCCCCAATCTTTCTCCCCCCCTTCCCTTCCCTAATCTTTCTCCCCCCCCCTTCCCCTTCCCTAATCTTTCTCCCCCCCCTTCCCCTTCCCCCAATCTTTCTCTCCCCCTTCCCTTCCCCCTTCCCTTCCCCCAATCTTTCTCCCCCCTCCTCCCCCCCCCTTCCCTTCCCCCAATCTTTCTCCCCCCTTCCCTTCCCCCAATCTTTCTCCCCCTCCTTCCCTTCCTAGATTCCAGGAGCTGTTTCTCCCCCCCTTCCCTTCCCCCAATCTTTCTCCCCCTTCCCTTCCCACCCAATCTTTCTCCCCCTCCTCCCCCCCCCTTCCCTTCCACCCGTCTTTCTCCCACTTCCTTCCCCCAATCTTTCTCCCCCCTCCTTCCCTTCCCTAATTCCCAGGGCTGTTTCTCCCCCACTTCCCTTCCCCCAATCTTTCTCCCCCTTCCCTTCCCCAATCTTTCTCCCCCCCTTCCCTTCCCCCTAATCTTTCTCCCCCTCCTTCCCTTCCCCCAAAATCTTTCTCCCTCCCTTACCTTCCCCCCAATCTTTCTCTCCCCCCTTCCCTTCCCCTAATCTTTCTCACCACCTTCCCTTCCCCCAATCTTTCTCCCCCCTTCCCTTCCCCCTAATCTTTCTCCCCTCCTTCCCTTCCCCCCAATCTTTCTCCCTCCTTCCCTTCCCCCAATCTTTCTCCCCCCTTCCCTTCCCCCAATCTTTCTCCCCCCCCTTTCCTTCCCCCAATCTTTCTCCCCCTTCCTTCCCTTCCCCCCAATCTTTCTCCCCCCCTTCCCTTCCCCCCAATCTTTCTCCCCTCCTTCCCTTCCCCCAATCTTTCTCCCCCTCCTTCTCTTCCCTAATTCCCAGGGCTGTTTCTCCCCCCCTTCCTTCCCCCAGTCTTTTCTCCCTCCCCTTCCCTTCCCCAATCTTTATCCCCTCCTTCCCTTCCCCCAATCTTTCTTCCCTCCCTTCCCTTCCCTCAATCTTCCCCACCCTTTCCCTTCCTCCAATCTTTCTCCACCCCCCCTTCCCTTCCCCCCAATCTTTCTCCCCCCTTCCCTTCCCCCAATCTCCCCCCCCCTTCCCTTCCCCAATCTTTCTCCCCCTTCCCTTCCCCAATCTTTCTCCCCCCTTCCCTTCCCCCAATCTTTCTCCCCCTTCCCTTCCCCCAATCTTTCTCTCCCCTTCCCTTTAATCTTTCTCCCTCCCTTCCTTCCCCCAATCTTTCTCCCCCTTCCCTTCCCCAATCTTTCTCCTCCTTCCACATTCCCCCATCTTTCTCCCCCTTCCCTTCCCCAATCTTTCTCCCCCACTTCCCTTCCCTAATCTTTCTCCCCCCCCCCCTTCCTTTCCCCCAAAATCTTTCTCCCCCTTCCCTTCCTAATCTTTCTCCCCCCCCCCCCCCTTCCTTCCCCCAGTCTTTCTCCCCCCTTCCCCCTAATCTTTCTCCCCCTTCCCCCAATCTTTCTCCCCCTTCCCCTAATCTTTCTCCCCCCACCTCTTCCCTTCCCCCAATCTTTCTCCCCCCTTCCCTTCCCCAGTCTTTCCCCCCCTTTCCCTTCCCCCCAATCTTTCTCCCCCCCTTCCCGCTTCCCAATCTTTCTCCCTCCTTCCCTTCCCCCAATCTTTCTCCCCCTCCTTCCCTTCCCCCAATCTTTCTACCCCGCCCTTCCCTTCTCCCAATCTTTCCCCCCCCCCCTTCCCTTCCCTAATTCCCAGGGCTGTTTCTCCCTCAACCCTAAATCAACTCCTTTCTAACTCTCCGCTTTGCAACTCCCTCACCGACCGCGCCCTTGCCTGCAATTTGCAATATTAATGGAATTAGAAGAAAGTGGAGGTTGAAGGCATGTTTATTTTTCTTTTTTTTTTCTTTTTTTTTCTTTTTTTTTTTTTACTCAGGTGGGTAAAGGGTGGAAGGTAAGAGCGAGGGGAGGGGTGAG
>NC_091552.1:48789933-48792031 GCF_042767895.1 Penaeus vannamei
TTAAGTTATTCGTGTCGATTAAGGAAACAGATAAATATCAGCTGCTTTTCTTAATTACGAGACTAACTTAATCAACTTGACAATTTAGAACATCATTTATATAAAACTCCCCCCATTAAACTATTTAACCTATTTTTAGAACTTTGAATAATTTTATAGAGCGTGTTAAGTGTTGGGAAAAACAATAGCTGATATTACAGGTATTAAGTCATGATATTGTACGTGTGGGTGAAGCGCGGGCGAGACGTTCGCATAATTACGGACGCGAACGCCAGTCGGATTGATGACGTCAGAGCGCGGTCGAGAACGAGTAAAGCGCGCCTTTTTTTTTATTCTTTCTTTCTCTCTTTCGTTTTTCTTCGTCTGTTTCTTAGCGGTGGTTTTATTCGTATTTGTTCATTTCTTTTAGTTTTTTTTTTCTTGAGTATATCTCGATAATCATTTCCTTCGATTTTGTTCATCTCTTTTGATGTCATTCTCGATTTTTTAAAAAGAAATTGACGCTTTATCTTTCATTTAATTCGGATTTTGTTCATTAATTCCCTGATCAATTATTGTATTCGTTTTTGTCCATTTATTTGAACATTTCCCCCAAAATCCGTTGACTTTTAAACATTTTGTGAGTATATAACTAATAATGATAGATGCGATTATTCGTGGCATCAAATCATCATTAATATCCAAATGATTAGCAATGAGCGTGATAAAATGTTCTTAGTTCCTTTCTCTCTCCAGTCATCTTTATCTCGTGTCACTTCCTTTCCTTTCTCTTCCTTGGATCCTACGTCATCTCTTCGTCTTGGAAGATGTCGTCGCCGCTATATATACAAACAGACATACAGACAGACATATACATACACACACACAGACAGACATATACGTACACGCATACCTACAAGTTCTAAAAGTCACACAAACAAATACACACACACATGCACACAAGCACAGCCCACCTGCACGCACACATCCTCAACCCACCCACCCCCACATCCCCCCCCCATCCCCATACACCCACCCTTACGCCCGCCCCTCCACACTCCCCCCCCCCCACACACCCACACCCGTCAATACCCCCCCCCACACACCCATACCCATCTACCCCCCCCCCCCCCCACACACACCCATACCCATCTACCCCCCCCCCACACACCCATACCCATCTACCCCCTCCCACACACACACACACCCGTCTATACCCCCCCACCCCCCCCCAATCGTCAAAGAAACAGACACAGAACCGATCCTCTCCGTCGCCTTGGACAATTTCCTTCTCAGGATTGGATAATCACGTCAGGATTCGGTAATCAACCTCACCCCTCCTCCCCCTCCCCACTACCCCCCCCCCCCAATCCCGCCGGCACCGCGTCAGGCTACGCTGTGCCCTCGGGAGGTGGGGGGGAGGTGGGGGGGGGGTGAATTTGGGATTAAACTCCCTTCGACTTTTGACACAATGACCGCGTTGTTCCCCCCCCCCCCCCCCCCCCCCCCCCCGAGGGCTGTCTTCGTCGGTAAAAAGGACCCGAGGCGAGCCGACGGGGAGGGGGGGGGTGAGGGGGGGGGAGGGGGGAAGGAAATATCCGTCCTTTAGGGTTGTTAGAGAGAAATTTTACGACTTTCGTTGGAGTCAAGGCCGAAGGACACGTACATACGTACATACATACATACACATTCATACATACATGCATACATTCACAAATACATGCGGACATTCATGCAAACATGCATAGATATATATATGTACATTATACATAGGTACATACTTACATAAACATACACACACAGGCACATACACATCGCTCTGTGCCCCACTACACCTACATACATAAACAAACACAAATAAACCAAAATTTGACACACTCACACTCACTCACACTCACACACACACACACACAAACACACACACACACACACACACACATGTACACACTCACACACACAAACAGACACACACAGAAAAGGCAAAAGTATTTGTAAGAAAAGCAAACAAAAACACTCATATCTATAAGACACATTTGCTTAGCAACACGAAGAAAGTGAAAATCAGGAACAAAAAAGAATGCCAAAGTATAATCCCAGTAAAAAAGACAGAAATAAGCAA
>NC_091552.1:48821213-48823713 GCF_042767895.1 Penaeus vannamei
GATAGATATAGATAGATAGATAGATAGATAGATAGATATAGATATAGATATAGATAGATAGATAGATAGATAGATAGATATAGATATAGATATAGATATATATACATATAGATAGATAGATTGATAGATATATAAGGAAAGGACCTTTTGAAATCTGATTAACAAAAAAAAATATGATTGTGTGTCTGTTCATAAATATCTAAAGAGAAATTTTACAAACATTTATTTATGCATCGTATACCATGTAAATGACACAGGTATGTTATAATATAGTATACCTGTTCTAATTAGGACTTCCATTAACACTGGTGTACATAATTATTTCCATGGGTACTAATACTGTTCAGAATGACTCCTAATTATTACAACTGAGTACTGGATTGCGAGAAAGTCTGCATTATATTATACCGTGAAGTAATGCAAATCATTATAATGTTAAGGGAAAAGGAAAGCAAAATGAAAATAAAATATATGCAGAAATGAAAAAGCTTCGCCTAACTGATGTCATGTTTTATTAATTTTATAAAACATAAATCATACAAATTATTCAACATGTAAGACAAGGCGTCCCATTTGCCTCGTATTCTGTCCTAATTTTCCTTTTCCTTTTTTTCTCCTACTGTTCGTCTCGTCTTTTTGTTTCATCTCTGTCATATTTTTTTCTCATTATTATTTTTCTACCTTTATTGTTTCTTTCCTCTTGAAGTGCTCGCTTGATTTTGACGAGATCAACCCAGTTAACGAGACATTTTCATAATAATAAGTGTTAAAGTGGCACGCCCACATTATCATTCAACGCTGCCTGGCGTTTATATAGCAACTCCTGGTAAGTATAAAACCACGCCCCTCACGCTCACTGGTCGATTCTCTCCGAAAGATCTTTTTAAAAAACTAAAATATGTATCTCTAATTCCACGGAACAACACAGCCCTACAATCCATCATTAACTACAAACTAGATTTCACGCTCACTAATAACCACAACATCGTCTGGGCGATTCATAACCTCCGGCACAAGCCATGGCGAGGGTCGGATAGGCCTACTTGGGTATTACAGGGAATTGGGGGTAAAAAGGAAGGGATAGTTTAAAGATTCTCAGACTGGGGCATGTGGATTTCTGGGGGCACATTGAGGGAATTTGGAATTCTATTTTGACGTAATAGAATGGAATGGGGTAAGTACGTCGTGCAGAGCCTCAAGGGGCACGCAAGTAAGTGAAATTAGGGAAACGATTGGACAAAGCAATGGTTGCCAACCTTTTCATCGTGTGGCCCCGGCAAATGTATAATCATTTACATGGCCCAGTTACTGTGAATTGTGTAATGGTGTCAATGGGTAAAGGACAAGAACACTTTGTGGAAAGATTTCAATTCATTATATGTAGGAACTGATTAATTCCACATCAAAATTTTTATATTGCCCAATGGCCCCAGGTTGGAAACGTCTGGTATGTAGATAGTTCATGGGAAAGAGCAAAAGGAAAGAAGAAGGTGGTATAATAGAAATGGGAGAAAAGAGGGGGAAAGCATTTGATATATCAAAAGCCCATTTACAACCAGAGATTTAAACACCCACCTAAACTGACTTTAGGTCTACTGATTTAAGGTTATCATCGCTCAAACATCAATTATATATGGTACAGGTCTGCATTACATAGTAACGCCCTTCCTGCGTTACTTATCAATCGGAAATAATTTATAATCAATCATGTCATAAATAAGACGGTATTCTTACACGGATTGACTCTGATTTGTAAAACAGATTGCACACAAAATACGGTTTTAGTCCAAGGTGGGGAGTAAACATCAGCTCTTAAATGAATTGGTAGTGAACTAGTTAAGTAGTTCTCTGTTCTGCAAGAACATTTTGAAATGTCTCTTATTTCCGTCTTCAGTCTTGTTTGCTTTCAGTGAACATGAGCCTCATTTCCACTGACAAAATAATATCTTACGACACTAGAGACAGCACATGTTTCTACGCTGTTGCCATTCCTAGTTGACGAATCTGATTTTATTTTCGAATTGTATTGAAGGATCAATCGCTGCTTTACTGATATTAGATTAGGAAATAGCAATAAACGCATGTTGTTAGTTATAATTATATTAAGATTACAAATCCGACTATGGAACGCTATCGAAATCCGTTGAAAGTGCGCTTCCCTCAGCGCCTCCCACGCACTGTGTCCTACGCGTATCGACACCGGCTTCGAGCGTCACACGACTCTGAATATTTTGAAAAAGCCAATATTCGTTAATTGATATTCTCTGCATTTAAAAGGATATATGAGTTTACACCGTATTAAATCAAATATATAGAATAAGTATAAAGATTACTTAGAAATTATGCAAATTTTCGTAATATTCTTTCGACCATTCAAACACATTTTGTAAACAAGACATGAATCTGTTTGAAATACTTCCCCTTATCTCAGTCGCCATGGAACAATTGTACAAGCCTGAATATGTCCAAGGCTAAAACATAAATGATATAATAAGAGCAA
>NC_091552.1:48838713-48858713 GCF_042767895.1 Penaeus vannamei
TATTGATATTCATTTATTGTTTATCTAATAATTATGAATTTATGGAAATTTCTTGATTAATGCGGCTCCAGATTGTGTGTGCTTCAGGTGTAGTTTTCCTCAGCCATGTGACACAATGTAAACTTTGCCTGTCAGGAAAGTACAGTACTTTTCAACGAGGTCTTGGGTGTGTAAAAAAAAAAAAAAATTTAAAGTATGCTCTGTGCAATGGTTACCAAGAGCGCACTTCAAGAGTGCACATCTTGAAACTTTTCAGATGACAATATGCTTCTATTCCTTTAAACTATTAGTAAATTCTTTATTCCATTTCAGTGTTACAGAACTATTTTGATCTTTGACTCCCGTAGGTAAATTTCCAGTTCCATCCAGCCTCCGATTTTTTAAACAATTGTTTTTGGAATGTATTATTCCTTCACTGTTTAGAGCAGTAATGCTGCTGTTCTCTGTCGCATTTGACTGCTTGACCAGTGACATAACTTGTACTTCCCGATGTCAAAGTTGCGTAAGTGTGTAAGCCTGGGTTTTGCACTGTATTTCTGGGAAGAATATGCATGATTTACACACAGCAAAACATATCAAAACAACTAAATTAAAGCTTTAAATCGTGTTTGTTGAAACTCTACAGGAAAGAGACGCATGTTTCACCTATACAAGTACGGTCTGCAATTATGTTGTTAAATCTGGGTTTACTTTTAGCCTGATTGCTGCACAATACAAATGCATTACATCATGATTAAACAAAAGGGACATTGAAATATGAAAATGTGTTTCCCAAGTTTCCTGCAGATCCTATTAATGACAATTTGATTAAGGTAATTGTTGCTCAAGCAATAATGGGATCTTATTAACTTATTCCGTTTACAAATGTTATTACCAAACAAAAAGGTGAAAGCCGAAGTTCCGCTAGTGACCATAGTTCCGTGTCAAGCCATCGTTCATGTTTACATTATTGACGCAGATGCCATCCCTCCTAAACAAACTTTTATCGCATTTGAGAAACAGTATATAAACTTTAATAGTGAATAACGTAAAAAAAAGTATTAGTGAATTAGTTTTACTTCACATAATATGCAAGGTGGAATTTTTATGCATTTGAGCGTCTCGTTCTTTGATATAGTGGCGGCCATTTTGAGGGGGATCATAAAATATTGATTAATGTTGCCATCGATAAAGGTTTTCTTAAATCTTGCCTTATCCCTCACTCGCTCTCAGAAGAAGTGTTCTCGTCAAGAGGAATTGGGGGTTGGAGGGGAACCTCTCTTGTTTTCCCACCTTGGGGTGGGTAGAGCCGCGCCACCTCTAAAAAAAATCATGCAGTAGGGTTTCAGTAGATATAATAAATATATATCTAGATATATACTGGTGCATATAATCCGATCTGATACCCGGCCTCTTTACCCATTCTTTCATGGTTCTCCATAATCTCTCAGTATTTTGTGTATGGATATGTGGGAAGTGAGGGTCTGCGAAATTTTCCGACTGATTAATTACCAGGTGCTCGTACCCACAATCTTTTAGGTTATGGTAGGCATCCCACCCGTCGCTACAAATGATGGAACCCATCTTAATATACTGTTTTATAAGGGGTATGAGCGTATCTGCACTGCGGTCGCTGCCTACCAACAGTACCACAAATTTCTTTTTGACACTCAATACGCCCAAAGACCACACTTGACTAAGCCTCCCCCCTCTGTTGTACTTCCAGCACACGAGCAGCATCTCAACGATTACACTGTCACCTCCTATAGAATTTTGATTTTGTAACCCAAATTGTGTTACTTCTGAACAAAAACTGCTCCAATCTACGCTAGTTGTTTTCTCACTGATCGAGAAAACGCAACTTTACGCCGCTTGGTTTTAGCAATTTTCTTCCATCTACCACAATACCACATATGTCAATCTTGACGATATTTGCAAGGTAAATTGCAATGTGGGCAAGTTACTTTACAAATGGCAAACCACCGTGTGCTCTTAAAGATTGTAGTGATTCTTCATTTTTTTCAAAATAATCAAATTATTTTATAATAGTGTGGATCACAACCTCCGCACCTGGCTGTCTCCATTTTGGTAAAGAGGTATTATATATCTTACTGACCCACTATACATACCCATGGTACACACGGTGGCATGTGATTGGTTAACATATTTCATGTAATGCTATTGGCTATCGTGAGTAATGTCACGTGCATGCGCTGTAAGTGTTTTAGTTCAAAATGTATTGCACAAGTCGTATGGCGACAAATTGGTGTTTAAATTTCCTACATAGTTCTTCATGCCCCTTTTGCCCATAATCAGGGTCAGACACATTGATTTGCGCTGAGCAATAGATTTATTTGTTATTGTAGATACTCAATATCATGTGAGTATTACTGGTGTATTGTCATATATTTTGAAACAAATTATCTTTCGTGTACCATTATGCGGGCTTTATCTATGCACGAACCTCAGTGATTAGAATAAATGTACAAAAAAGAAACGGCATCATTGTTTTGTTTACAAATAACATTGTTATTATTGAGTTACAGTTGAAGATCATAGAAGATAAGTTTCTTAGAATCACTCACTCTATCATTTGCATGTATGTGTGTGTGTGTGTGTGTGTGTGTGTGTGTGTGTGTGTGTGTGTGTGTGTGTGTGTGTGTGTGTGTGTGTTTGTATATATATATATATATATATATATATATATATATATATATATATATATATATATATATATTTTTACGAAGGCTGTATGGAACTGGACCTGTAGCACTTCCGTAAATCACTCAGGTGTGCAACCAGGAACTCGAACAAAAATCTCGGATATGCATCTGCTGTACTTTCCATATTGGCTTGTAATGGACAGGATGACAAAATGTAAATGCTTTTCGTTTATAGCATTTCCTTCTCAGGTTAACCATATGGATCTGAGTGCTTCACTGCTCTGCACAAGACCCAAAATACTGTCATTAGGCTTACTTGAGTGGCCACTCTGGTGGATGTGTGGTTTGTAGGCTGGGGACACAAGAACACTTGTGAGGTGACATGACTCCATGCCTCCAATGTCTATATTTCTCATTTTATTTGCTTTATCCAGATGGTGTTCCTTGCGCAGACTCCATATCATCTCTCTAAGTAATCCATAACTCAGTGAAATAATAGAAAAATAAGTAACATTTTGTTGTGTACCATTTTCATGTTTATTTTTTTATAATATAACCTTCCACTCATGGCACATGGATGGTAAATTCCAACACTTGTTATTGGTAGAAATAATTCAAAAGTCTCTTCATATATACCCACTCAGTCTAATCACCCCCAAGCGCTTTGTAGCAAATCATTCCCATCACCTCAGCCTTCAGCTGAAATTCTCATGCCAACATGTTCCTATCACCCAGCCACTCAACCAGTTTTTTTGTGTGTGTGTGTGTCTTGGCATATTCACATTGCCTCTCCCGCAAACCAAATTTTATCATAGTCACATAATTAACCCCTACAGACAGTAGTTTTTGCCCTTGCTTGGCTGCCCTGCTGCAGAAAGATGTTGAAGTTTCATCTTTCACCAAACCCAACTTCATATTTGTTTCTAGAACTAGAGAGAGAGTGAGTGAGTGAGGGTGAATGAGTATGAGTGAATTAACCCAATTGTGCCGGGTGTCACATATATGCTGTATCGGGGCTGTGCTCCGACGCAGCAGCGGCGGGCGGGCGGGTGGGCGGGCGGACAGACTCCAGGGAAGCTCCTCCTGCCGATTTTGTAGCCGCCCGGAATTTTTTAATTTTGGCTACAAAATGTACCCGCGTGAGTGGGTTAAAAGAAATTAGGTTTTCTTAAAGATGTTTACCCTGAACTTGATCCCAGCGAATAGTTAGTCATGATGTTTATTTAAAAGGTGTGAATTGTAAATACTATAAGTATTAAAGTGTGACAGTAAAAAAAGAAAGGTTTTAAAACTGCTATTTATTTTTCAGGTCCATGTCTGGCTGCACTCCTCAGCACCTGCCTGGGATATGGCATTACCGTGGGGGCCATGATGGTCAAACTCCCACAGATCATCAAAATCATGGTTGCCAAGAGTGGAGAGGGAATCAGTGTCGTGGGGACAAGCCTCGAGCTTTTGGCTGCAATGATCACCACTTCGTACAATTTCCTCAAGGCCCACGCATTCAGGCAAGTTTTAGGTTTCCTTGATGTAATGCATTTTCTGTATAGATAAAAAATTTGTACAGTAACAGCATTTAAATAACAGCCACAGCAAAAAAAAAATATGAACTTTGATGAATACAGTAGTGACGGAAGGTAATAATGGGGCTCCCTTTGTGAAATTGTAATCTCTTAATATGTATGTATGGGAAGTTGACCTGTTGAAGCATTTTTATTTAGGTAAAAAATGGGAATCATTACTTTCTCCTCAACTTGTGTCTTTGCTCCATTTTTGTTTTACTTTACTCTGCTATACTTTACTTAATATTTTATCTGTCCCCCCCAATGTCTCAGTAGAGGACAAGATGTAAAGAAAAAGTTAAAAATAATGATAATAAAATAGCAAAAAAAAAAATCATGTTGGGTCTAGTTGGGTCATGTAAATTTTTCTTCTTGAGCATTACTTTTTAGTGTATTCTCTCAAACATGAATTACTGAAGTTCTAGGGATTTTTTTTGTGTAAGTAATATGTTTGCTGAAGTCTTATTTGGAATCGTTTAGGACAGTAGTAATGGTGAAATTCCTATCTCCTGTTGGGATATATGAGCACTACCCACAGGTTTGGAAGTTTACAGGTGGGAGACGGAACTTGTTCTCTCCACCTGTCTACCTCATTGATAAGAAGGATGTTTATGGGAGATTGCGATGAAGGGTGGAAGAGGAGGAAAGGAAAAAAGGATAAAAGTGGCAATAAATGATGGTACAAGTTTTTTAGTAGTGAATTTTTCACTGGTTATTACATGATCCATACTTTTGTTTTTAATTCCTAGGCTAATATTCTCTTTGGGTCTAATATGGATTCCTTTGCTACATCTTGCAAGGTCTTTTCTTCTTCCCTTTCCATGTCTCTTCTCTTACCCCTTCTTCTATCCACATCCTAAGGTGTGAGAGATGTGTTGAAAGAATGAAAGACTGTTTAGTTGTCTAGCCCTTACCCCTCAAGGGGACCCTGTTGGGTGGACTGTTTCTTTCTCCAACATACTTCAGGCTTATCATGGCCAGTAATGATGATTTTGTACCCTTATTTGGGGCACTGAGGCTTGCTCCTTTAACAACTAGCTCCACAGATTTAAATTGTTCTGGTTCCACCCCAGGCTCTCCTTGGAGCACAACTCTGAACACTGCTACTATTACCCTTTCCTCAACACCTATTACCACCTCAGTCTAGTCCATATCATACACCTAGGTCTTTACTCAGCCTTCAGAAAAGGTTCCTTTTCTTCGAACATCCTCTGCTTCATCTCTTCCACCCCCACCGCTTTCTTCATCTACTACCCCCTCCTTACTTTTTACTACTGTGAAGCCTTATTGTCCACCTCTCTGCAGTACTATCTCACTCAACACTACTTCCTCTTCCACACATCCCAGTCCTCTTCCTACCCTTATCTCTGCAAACCTTTTGAATACTGTCTTTAGCCCAGCCAATTGCGATTGATTTTTTGTAATCCCCTTTACAACCCTTACTCTGACAACTTTTCCAGCAATGCCTCCAAAAACAAGTAGGCAAAGTTTCCTTCCACAGCCACCCTGATCATTCCCGCCTTGTCACATGTACATCAGAATCTCAATCTAAAGACATCATTGGCAAATCCATCCCTGCCTAGCCTCATTCCTCCCTTAATACTTCTACCAGAACTGTCTCCATCTCCCTGACAAACTGCCCTGTCTATGACAAGGATTGGTCAGGTAGTGGAGAAGACTTGCTCGCTTGCCTCATGGACTGTGATGCAGTTTCAGTACAATGCTACACCATTCCTCCTAGAGGCTCCTCTAAGTCTTCCACTAATATGATGAAGATTACTTTCTATAGACATGACCTCCCCCCATCAATGTGAGAATTGTTGGCATCTATGCCACCCTGTTAAACACTGCCACTCTAAAGCGCAATGCCCTCTATGTGGTCAAACTGGTCATGATTGACGAGACTGCTCTACACAATCATGCACAAGTGCCAACTGTGGTGGCTTTTCTAATATATGTTATAGGGGCAGCAAGAAGCACACAGACAAGGTTTTTCTCGCTCCCTACTCCAGTACTGTCCTTGGCTCTGCCCCTTCCCCTCCATCCCAAGAGGTTTTTACATCTCCCCCAGTATCTCCTCCTCATCCCACTTCTGCCAAATTCTTTTGTCATTCTAAATCCAGACATTCCAATCTCAACTTTTCTGGTACCTACCCCTCTTCCTCCTTATGACCGAAGATAACTTGCCTACTCCTCATTCTTCCTTCAGTCTCTTTGCCCATATTCCCTCCATTCAAAGTAACTGCTGACATCCATCCGTCTCCTACTCATGTTCCTCTTACACCTTTTCCTTCCACTTCCTCCTGGATAAACATGACTTGTTACAATCCCCCCTTACCTGGGTTTTCTCCCTCCTGATATTTTTCCCAAAGAGGTCATTTAATCACTCTTAACCCCTAGCCAATGGGTGGCATTTACGTACATGCCATGGCTGTTGTGGACAGAAACATGGATGGCAGCATAACATGCCCATTCCCGCACCACTGGCTTGTCAGACGGAGTTAGTTTTTCTCCAATAGGAGCGGCTTCATTTATATGGTAAAGATTTTAGGCAATGGCATCTATAATGAAGGTAAACCTTCAAAATTATACTATTTTTATAAATTATAGCAAAATAAAAGCTTTTAGGTGCCAAATGTTGCTCCCAAACTACCGATCAAGCCGGATGCAAACGGGAAACTGCCGATGTGCGCCAACAATCCCGTTATTACATCCACTTGCCAAATATTTTTACCGTCGGCACTGAGTTAAATCCCCCTTTTTCCTTTTGCTAATGCCTAACTTACCCTTCAGACATCCTTGCAAAAACCCACACTTCTCCCTTTTGACAACTTTCACCCTTGACTTGTATTGCATTTAATCTTCAATCAGAAATTTCCCTAAAATTTACCCCTTTTCACTACACCTTTCTATTATCATAATTTTTTATTTTGTCTTGCAGCTCATATGGTGACAGTTACTTCATTACACTCCAGAACTCCATTATTGGCTTCCTAGTGTATTACTACAGTAGTTCAGCAGTTCCAGCTGTCTTCTACCTGACAGCTGCACTCTCAACTACAGCCTTGCTCTGCTATGGGATGGTACCCCTCAACCTTCTTTGGTACCTTCAGGCCATGAACATCCCTATGGTATTTGCAGGAAAGGTAGGTGTTGCACATTTTTTGTGGCTCTGTTTCTGAGTATAGAAATTTGTTTTCGAGAATGGGCAATTTTTAAGATAGTAGATAGTCTGAGAAATCATCATTGTTTTCTTTGAAACAAATAAAGAAAATTGGTATAGTCAATGGATATTGGTAAACCATTAAGTTCTAGATAAATAAGAATGTTTATCTTATCAGACTGTTGTCTTTCTCAATACAGATGGTCCAGGCTGTATCCAACTACAAGAATGGTAGTACAGGTCAGTTGTCTGTGGTAACTGTCTGCTTACTGTTCTTCGGCTCAGCCTCAAGGATCTTCACTTCCATCCAGGACACAGGGGACCAGGTCATGATCATCCAGTACTGTGTAGCCACCTTGGCCAATTTCATCCTACTGGCACAGATCTACATTTATTGGGATGTTCCTGCTGCCAAAAAGGGGGGCAGGAAGAAGGACCGCTCAGGAAACAAGAAGAAGCAACAGTAGAAGCAAAAAGTGCGTGTGGATGTACATGTGGTTTACTCTCTGAATTCAGGTTACTGCAGTGTGCTTGTGGGTGTTGACGTGAGTGCTAAGGTGACAAGGCCTGTGTACATAACGTTTATAGTAACAACTGTATGTGGTTTAGTATTATCAATTTAATTATTTAAAACTTGAATTTTTTTTTAGATGTCATTATTATTAATTTAATATATTTCTTAAATTTGTGTTTTTTTTAATGACATTGAGTTGATAATTGCTGTTGGACATTGTCTCGTAAAGTCAGTGAAAGTGATGTAAATATAATTGTTATTTATGTTAAATATGTGCTATGTTATCCGAGAATTGTTCTTCAACTTCCATTGTTCTTCCTTTGTGTCGTGTTTGTCGTAGAAATGATTTTTTCTATGCATGTCTTGTCAGTGTCTACAAAATACATTATTTTTCTCCAATGTGTTGCCGTGTCTACATTCCTTTGGTCCCTCTTATAGAAAGAGGGAATTAAAACTTTGTTTTTTAAACTTCATACTTTTATTGCCCTCCTACATATTCTACATGTTTAAAAAGAATTCAAACTTTGTTGTGGTGGTTTCATGAATGGGTCCGGTATGTACTGTAAACTTGTAAGATGAATTTACAGTCAAGACTGTGTATTGTGAAATTGGAAATGCATAGATACCAGATTCTATTCACCCTTGTCCACTTCTGCTTCCAATTGTAGGTGCTCGAGCCTCCCAAAACTACAAGGGTTGTGAGAATTTGCACACCAATACTTATGCTATGCCTTTAGTTCAACCATGCTCATAAATATCAAGGCCAGTCATATCCTGGTATCTGTTGACCACACGGAAGAGGTAAGGTTTCAAAAGATTGTCATGAAGGGTTTCAGGAATCTTGGTTGCAAGGATGAAGTGGAAGTCACTCTTTTATTAGTTATAATTCAAGCTGAGTCAGGACATTGAAATGCAGACAGTTTATATATGTATACAAGTTTGTAACAGCAGCATTTGAAAGATTATCATTATAATAACAAACAAATTGTGCATTTATCAACATAGCACAAAAGGATGCAATTAGGACAAAAATTTAGTTTTGACATTTTATTTTAGAAAATGATTAAAGATGGAAAAAAATATATGCACAGAGCCAATAGTGGTGCATTATCCTAAAACTTGTCTTTTTTTATCATACATAAGACATGTTTACATCTTACCATTTATAAAAGAAATTACAATGTGCTTCTGTGGATATGAAAGAAAAACAAATTTAAGCTTAACTGAAGAATAACATTACTTGAAAAAAAAGTATAAAATTGTTTTTGATGAGGATATCACCAGAGTGTATTTTAATATATTTTGAACAATTTTGGAATACACCCACATCTTGTACTTGAACTGAGAATCTGTGTTCTTTTATCAAAATTTACGATTTGCTGACCTTACAAAATTATATGGAAAGGGGAGGGAAGAGGTGGTAATACTAATAACAATAATAGTAGTAGCAGTAGTAATGATGACTTCTCATCAAAATTGCCTGTTATTCTTTTATTTACTAATATTTTCATCATTTTAATAGTAAATTATTATTATTACTATTAATCACAATAATTAAAGTAAAGATAATCATGTAAATAACAATATCAATAATAATAAAGTCAATAATAAAAGTACATTAAAAAAAAAAAAAAAAAAAAAATCTTTGTAATAAAAACAGGATTTTAAAAAAAATTGACAAAACATCAAGCAAAAACTAGCAGCCTACAAAATATAACAAAATAGCAATAGACTAATTACCTATTCATACATTTTAAGCTAAAAATAATAAAAGAACTTGTGGAATGAAATCAGAATCAAATGTATAGTTTCCATTCTTTAAGAAACTAAAGTGCATGGAATAGTATTATGAGAAACAAGGGAAGCTTATAATGAAACATACTTAACTCATACAATGATTTTCTTTCCTTTTAACCGATAGTTTAATGGCACAGTAACAGCCAAGATGCTGAAGAAAACTCAAAAATTTAATTTTCACTACAAAAATTGGAATGAAGATGAAGTTCAATATCGGTTTCATAGAAAAGTTATTTGCACTTGTTATTATCAACATGAAACCTAAGCAGGGAACCAGATGTTTCTAAGGTCTGTTCACTATCATTGCAGGGTGTTCGGGCTAAATCTGATGATATTTGAAGTCTCTCTTGTTCAGGAGCAGGTTGATGTATGTGGTGAACAAAGGCATTGGAGAGTATAAGGATCAAAGTTGTGGAAAATTCAGCTGAGGTGGAGGACTGGTGTGCTTGGTGATTGGAGGGGCATGGCTCAGGATCTTCTGACAGCTATTACAGATGACACTGACTTCAGCTTTTCCAATTACAATAAGTGAGGATGACCATGACAGTGCAGCTTTTCCTGGGACACTTTAGCTTGGTAAACAACTCCTGTAGCAGTGACCAAGAAAGTACATGGGATCATAACTCTTATTGGGCTGAAAACTTGCACCATGCTTCTTGGGAGGGAGAAGCAAACCAGTATCAGTAGGTGAGGACACTGATGCTTGCCATTGCTCTTCCAATACATGGGAGGTTGATGGTTGTGGAGAACCTTGTTCAGGAGATGAGGAAGGGCTGGGCAAATAAGGAGGAGGAGATGAAGTAGCAGAGGTAGCATCGCTGGCAGACGTGGTGACCCTCTACAGCGCTCTTTTCTTTATTCTTGTCTCTCTTGCAAGCCTTGCTCTCTCATATTCCTCTCATACTTTGGAAATTTTGGCATGATGCAGGCTGACAAGCAATGCCAAACAAGCAAGAATATTAGATTATCAAAAAGAAGTTGAGTGGCAAGACCTCTTCCACTCTGCCTGGGCATGTACAAACAAAATTGTTTTCAGTTAGTCTCCAAATGCCACAGAAAGTCATTACACTATTATCGCATTTTCAACAAAAAAAAACTACCAGATGTATCCTTATGTATACGATGCATGGCGTACAGTTTGGGGAAGGGGGGTTACAATGCTTTGATATTTAGGATTTCACATGATGCCAAAGGGTACAGAGATCTAAGAGATTTTTTTTGGAATTTTTAGATATTTATAACACCAAAAATATAATTCTTAGTAAAAAAATTATGGAATGAAAGTCAGTTGGATATTATAAACATCAAAAGGTTACTTCTACTTATCATTATCAACTGAAAAAAACAGCAATAAGTTAGATGCTTGTAAGATATCTTCAGTATCATTACAGGGTGTTTGGACTAAATTTGAAGATATTTAAAGTATCTTTTCAGGTCAGGCTGATGTATGGGTGAACAGTCAATGGCATTAAAGACCATAAAGATATATTGTTGAGAAAAAGTTAGCTTACACAGAGAACTGGAAACCACCTGAATATTAGAAGAGTAACCTTATCATGATCAATCTACACCAGGTATCAGTATATGGACACCCTAATAACTGCTACTTAATGCTCTTTGAACACTGTAATGGTTGTGACATGGACATATGCAATGAAGTCTCCAAATTATTAACTATAATAGTCTTTGGGTTTCTCCTTCCGCTAAGGTTGACATTTCACCCCATTGCCCCCTGCCCCCAGGCCGGAGAAGGACCTTGGCAGAGGATTGATACTGCATGGCCTTAAGCACAACACAAGATTTGGGATTCATCTCCTTGCCATACCTCCGGAAAGAGTCAGAAAGAGTTGTCAGAGAATTTCAATAAAATTTCTAATAATTCACCATTCACCAATACCTGGCCTCCCAGTTTCCTCCAAGGACTACTATGTATGGACTGCAGTTCAGAAAGACACTGACATCTCTACTTACAACACCAAGACTGAACTGATGGCTGAGATCTTTCCAGGGGCACAGTGAGAAACTCCTTTGCCGGGTTCCAGAGTGGCTTGACACTGTGGTGAAAGCTAAGGGCGGCTAATGTGAGTTAAATATTCTCTCAGCCATAAACCTGTAGATGTTTTTTGATGTTCTAAAATATTTATATTTCTTCTGAGATATTGGGTTTTCTTTCCTTTTTCTGTTAACTGTCAAATATATCACAGACACCCTGTATACATAAAATAATATAGGAAAGGTAGCTATTACTTAGCTGACATTAACAGAAAATAAAATACTAATGTAAGTAGGTTTTTCAAGACAACGCATAATACTACATTGGACAATTTTACATCACATCATATTTTCCTCCCTGTAATGTCTAAACCTATTTCAAATTTACTCTTTGTTATGCTTTAGATGATGGTATATAAATATTTTTCATGTTTCATTTCATGTTAATTAATTCTCTACTTTCTAGTGATAACTTTTTAAATAAAAGAAAAATAAATCACAAATTATCATTACCCATTATATCTGATTTCTGTTATTCATGCCTTAAGATCCATTTATTATATACTTACTTACAAATTCCTTATTCTTCATTGTCAATAATACAAGTGACATATTTCTGAATGCAGTTGGTACAAACGAGTATCATATCATGCAACTTATATTAACGAAAAATGTAGAAGCACTAACTTTGCATGAATCAATGTAAAAGCACATACCTTTATAAACATGTATAAACAAACTGTATTTGATCTTGTCAAATACTACAAACTTATATGTATTATCTGTACACACAATATAATAAAGGAAAATTTAATATCAGCAGCATTATTACAATTATCATCATGACAACATAATCCACATAAAAAAGATAAGAGAAAAAGAAATGTACCAATTGTTTATCTTTCTCCTGCATTTACTTTCTTTCTATAAGTCCTCAACTTAGAGAATATCCAATGGACAAATTACATGGCAACAGATCATACAATGGAGAAGTCTACCTCATGCAAAAAAATACATGGCAATTGTGCATGTTCTTTTTTTAGGAAAAAATGTAATCTTTACATATGTTTTTGGATGAATGAAATAGAATGTTTAATGGCAAAGTATAGTATATGTGTAATTGTGCATGTGTGTGCATCTGAATATGCATTTGTGTATGTTTCTGTTAACACAAATGAACCAAATTGTAAGACATCAATACTTGTTTACTTCTAAATCTAAACAAGAAACAACATGCAATAATCACATAACAACCTTGCCTTTGACACTTTGGATAATAGTGTATTCCTATTGCATTTCTGTAACTTAAGATACAATCTTATCTGCTTGACTAGAAATACACACACACACACACACACACACACACACACACACACTCACACTCACACTCACACTCACACTCACACTCACACTCACACTCACACTCACACACACACTCACACACACACACACTCACACTCACACTCACACTCACACTCACACTCACACTCACACTCACACTCACACTCACACACACTCACACTCACACTCACACTCACACTCACACTCACACACTCACTCACTCACTCACTCACTCACTCACTCACTCACTCATGCACTCATGCACTCACTCACTCACACACTCACTCACGCACACTCACACACGCACACTCACTCACTCACTCACTCACTCACTCACTCACTCACTCACTCACTCACTCACTCACTCACTCACTCACTCACTCACTCACTCAACTCACTCACTCACTCATGCACTCACTCACTCACTCACTCACTCACTCACTCACTCACTCACTCACTCACTTACAGGAGTTAAATGAAAGGAAGGATTTCTGTCAATCTATTAACTAATACAATTTTAAATAATTCTAATAAAGTGTAACCTCCACATTTTTTGCACATAGCCATGAAAAGTAAATCTCAAGAACTTCTGCGACCAATGGAGAAAGAGGTATGATCTGTCCTCGTAGGTTCTCCACATCCACACAGGAATGCCATAATTGCATTGGCATTTGGGAATATACGAAAATTTACATTTAAAAGTGTATTCTGATAGAAAAAACACACTGTCGGACCATCACAAATCCATGCGCAACATACATTTACTGAGCTTAAAAATATCTGAACTTCTGAAGTACAGACCATAATCATCAACTTGTGCAACCATAATCAAATACTGACTAGACTTTATCAAAACTGGCACTCAAAGATGATATAACTATAGATGTGATATCCATATTAAAATATATCACTGCAAAGTCTGAGCTCCCTCACATAGTAGGAGATAACATGTGAATTGTCTCACACAATACTTTATCCTTCTAGAAAAAAAAAATGATAACGTGGAATATTTGGAAATGAGACATGCAATCTTTGCACTTAACCCTATCAAGCAAACCATTATGCAAGTTTTAATAACAAACTGAATATCTATATATTTGTTAAAATTGCAAAATACTTACAAAAGCGGTCATCTTCCATTATCTAGGAAAATGACAAGAAATATTTAAAAAAAGATTATGTCAAAAGAAGCTTTAATATCTAAGATCACTTAGTTGAAAAGAACTTCACTTTCTGAGTCCTTAACAATACCACTGTAGATGTTGGTACATAAATGACATACATACATATAACTGACACGAGCACAGATAACTGGCAGGAAAAAATGTTATTAAGTAACATCAAGTTACATAGTAGGTGGTAAGTTTTGTTATTATAAGTTACAAATAGTTGATATTTGTGCTAAAGTTGTGCTGTCATTGTCACCATTAAAATCTTTGGTGTCTGTTAAAGCCATTTAGATACTCTTCATTACTGAAACCATCATTTCATTTCACTTGGATTTTGTGAAGCCTGTATTGTGCATAATGATTTCATACAGCTTTCTTTGGTACATAGCATTTAAACTTTAATATGTATACTGAATTCTGGATTGCATTTGATAAAAATCATTACTCAAAACAATAACAGAGGAGTTGGAATGAATGATTTTGAATTTTGCAGAGGAATCTCTAAAATCGACTTGTTTTGCTTAACAGTGTCTAAAATAATGTCTTTCTACATCACTGAACCTATTCTCAAAGTGGCCACTCATCCTCCTCTTCATCAAATTCCACAAATTCCTGGAATTCCTTCTCGTCCTCTGCTGCTGCTGCTGCCGCCGCCTCCTCATCTTCCTCCTCCTCCATTTTCCCCACCTCCTCCTGCTCCTCCTCCTCTTCTTCCTTATCCTTGCACACTTCTTCTTCATCAAGTGGAAATGTAGGAGTGTCAACATCCATAGTCAGGTCCTTTGACAGCCGATTCTTGGGCTTCATAAAGTCTGAGTCAAACTTCATGCGGATGATGTCGATGCTGAACTGGTCAAGGCGGTCAAGGAACTGGCAGAGCTGGCCACATGAGCGGGTAAAGTTGGCATTCTTAAGGCTAAGGTCAGGTGGATCCTCCAGAGTGAGGTGGCCTCGGACCCTCTGCAAGCGAATTAGAGACACATTCTCAGGCTTTGACCGGAACAATTCCTGGGTGAGGCTGGCAGGAAGGCACAACAAGACATCTGCCTCATTGGTAGAGTTAGTGATGGCTTCACCATAGACCTCTGCAGCAATCTCATGCAAGTCATTCACTGTGCGAGAGCCACCCGCATTGTAAGTGAACACTGATTTGGGAATCCTGTACTTGCGCCCTTCCTCAGTTTTGGCAATGACATTCACACGGCGTAGGAGCAAGAACGTTGGTGGAGTATACATATTAGAGAAGACAATGTGCATGTTTGTATGTGCAGGCCGCTCCAATATGTGCTCGTGCACCTTGAACATGGTCTTTGTCACACCTCCTTGGTGGAGGAAACCAAAAACAATGACACAGAAGATGTTCCACACATGCCACATGGCAAAGATAAAATGCTTGGTGAGCCTCCTTCTGCTTGGTGAGTAAAGGAAGATGTCATCAGCATGCAGGATGACCAGTGGAATCAGAGTTGGCAACAGAAACCTCGGCTCTTGGTGTGGGATCAGTGAGAGAGCCATAACAGGGAAGATGAAGCTCAAAAGCAGCATTGTGGCCACACTGTACACCTTGGGCTTTTTTGAAATCTTGTTGAGGCATAAGTTGGCTGCATACTTGGAAACCGACCACAGACCAAGGACCCCAAGAACACCATGCAGAATAGGTAGATTGACAACTAAGTGGAGGTATTGTGGGTGAAGTCCGTGAGTGGCTAGATTCTCTTGCTTTATGTTGTACATGAGAAAATTGATAGGTGTCACTGTGAAGGAGTTGCTTGTCACATTCCAGAAGATGAGCTCCGTGAAGGTGAGGGAGCCATAGTAGAAGGAGTCAGCCAGCATGCAGGTCAGGAAAACTATCACAACACCTGGCAGCAGGCTCATGCAACGCAGGTGGAAGTACGAGAAGTCCACCTCCTTTGTTACAACACCCCTCTGAAGCCAATAGGCCACAGGAACAAAGGAGAAGGCCAGGAATGTTGGCCGAATGAACACGCCCAAGGTCACCACTGCTGATATGATGGCACTGTCCCTAAAGTTGTAAGGTGGGAGCTTGGTCTTCATGCGCGTCAACTTCACCTTTTCTTGCATGGAGTCAGCTGTCTCATACAAGTCCTTCAGAATATTCTCCTGCCTCATAACTTTCCCACTCTCCACCATGGACTCACATACTCTCCAGTACAAGATGGCAATGAGAATCAGCTCCAGTGAGTTGGAAAATGTTCTTGTAGCATACACAAGCATGATGTACGAACTAGCAAACACTTCAACACATTGCCATGGCCGGATATAACACATCCTGGCTATCCTGTAAACACAGAAATCTGCGACAAAAGACAGCAGAGTCATGTATATCCGAGGGGCTACAAGCAATATGCGCGGAGTCAGGATCTCAACTTCAAAATATGATGCTATAATGGTCACATATCGGATGACCAAGTATGGCAGAGACACAATGGCAGAGAAGGCGACTGACCGGATGGGAGTAGAAGTGTGGAATTCCCACGGCTTCTGTGCATCTATGTCGAGCACGTCACCTACGGAGAGAGAGAGAGGCTAGGGTCAAAAGCTACAAAAGAGTGTGTGTGTGTGTGTGTGTGTGTGTGTGTGTGTGTGTGTGTGTGTGTGTGTGTGTGTGTGTGTGTGTGTGTGTGCGTGTGCGTGTGCGTGTGTGTGTATTTGTGTGTCCAGTGTGTGTGTCTAAGCATGCAGATTCATATTTCTTTCTTATTTCAACAATGCAAATGGCAAAGTCCATTAGAAAGACTTCCATCCAGACACACCCACCTAAACTACCCCAAATAATATAATACTTACGAGCCATAACCTGTACACTCTGGTGGAATTCATCAGGGTGGATATAACCTGTCTGCACAGTTGCCAGATACAACCGAGCCACAGCCAGCATCCACCAGAAGATGGAACTGTCTGAAATTCTAGGAAAATATATATATATATTTATATATATAAATGCTATGGTTTGCTAATATCATTCTGAAAAAGCTGTTCAAAATACTTGAGTCTAGAGGGGAAGAGGGAAAAGGAGCAAGACAAAGGAGGCCAGGGGAGGACAGAAAGGAACAGGTGTTTAGGAAACTGATAGGAAAAGGGAAAATTAGAAAAGGAGTAAAAGTGTTTCGGGTGTTCAACCATGGAATATTCATGTGCCTTGATTGAAAATAGAGATTTTTTAATTGTCAAGTGGAAGTCGCAGTCTTTCCTAAAACTCCAGCTCTTAAGGGTAAGTAACAACATCAAAATCTGTTAATGACCAATCAAGGGTAGTCCTCAATCTTAAAACGAGGATCATTTGGAGATTAAAAAAAAAAAGAAAAAAAAAAATACTAGCCACAAAGAACACATGAAAAAACAACCATTATATATCACCAATAATCTGCATAAACTCTAGGTAAGGCTACAATTGCTTTTCAAATACACGCCTGTGGCAAATGCCATGGCCTCTGCACCTTCTGCACTCCAGCAAAGCAAGTACATCTCCATCAAATAAGAACTCCCTCCAAGCTCTATCTTGCCAGCATATATATGAAAGAGTTTTATTAACCTTTGCAGAAGCGGAAGAGGTATAGAGGCCTCCACAAGTGAGGAACTTGGTTTCCGAGTTATGTGAAACTACCTAATCAGGCACTTTAAGAAGGAACATATATGATAAATCTTTGGGAAATTATTTGGCATCTATTAGTTCCTGAGAAACAGCTGTTATCAGTATTTACATATTTCACATACATGCACATTAATAAAGCTATTCCTTGGATACATGTAAATACATTCTTCTACTGCCATTATCACAAAATACAAGTCCACCTCAGAGAACATTCTTCAGCTCTCCTCAATTCATGTAAATGCCGTGAAGGAAAACAAGATCCTTTTGTCTCTCATTGCAGCACTTCTTCTTAAATAGTAAGTAGTACTTCTGCACAGTCATGATTTATCCGGATAGGTATTAATTGTACATATGATACAAGGGGGCGGTGAGAAATCACAAAAAAAAATCCGAAATCTATTTCCATATCTAAAAAGTATATTACACAGATAACTATAATCCCATCAATAATATTATCAATTAATATCTTCCGTGTAATGACACTACAGAAAAAAATATATTGTGGACCACTATATATATTAACTATAATCCCTTTGCTTATGATAGACTGAACCAATATAATCTAATGACACCACAAAAAAAAACATTATGAACCACTACATAGCCTAAACATTATCATCATCATCTCTTTTCTCTTTTAAGGTTTTCGAATTTTATGTACAAAGTATATGGTTCCTTTTAAGATAATAACATATTCATATTGACAAATGTAGAAAAGGTATGAAGGAGAATGAATATCTTCAGAATATAAGAGATGGATTTCAATGGTTTCGAATATATCTTCGTAGATATACATGGAGAAAACTGTATGTCTGACGAAAATATAGTTGAAATCAGTTAAATACATCTCTTGTAATCATGAAGATATTCATTCTCATTCATGCCTTTTCTATATATACACGAACCACAATACTTACTTGGCAGGCTTCAGTGCCCTCCTTTCGGCTGATTTGAAGCCCTCGTAGGCAGAAGCCCGAGTTTTGGACCTCTTTCGGCATTCCATTGAAGACAAATTTGAAAGGAAAACGTCTAAAAATTGGAGGGAAAGTCGAAAATAGGCTGTAAATTGGACGCTAAACTGTGAATGTCAAATTCTCTCCTCCGTTTGTTTTGGTCTGAGCAATTCGGACGGTTGGCGAATGGAACTCTGTCGCGCTAATTAGGATCCACTTAAGGTCTGATTACTTCTCTGTCTTTTTTCCATTCTTTCGCTTTATCTTTCCGTCTTTCTTCAATTTTTGTCTTTTTTTCTTTCTTTCGCTCTCTATTTCTTTCTTTCCTTTATTATTTATTCAGGGAGCAGGCCTCCGTCGCGTCAATTAGGATTCATTTACGGTCTGTCTGCTTCTCTGTCTTTTTTCCTTTCTTTCTCATTCTTTCTTTTCCTTTTTCCTCTTTCGTTTATCCTCTCTTTATTTATTTATTTATTCATTTATTATCTATCTATCTATTTATTCATTTATCTATTTATTTATCAATCTATTTATCTATTTATTTAGGGAATGGAACACCGTCCATCTAATCCATTTAAGGTCTGTCTGTCACATTCTCTCGCATCTTTCATTCATTCTTTTTTCATACAGTCTGTCTGTATCTTTATCTATCTGTCTTTTCTTTCTTTTTCTCTTCTTCCCTGGTTTTGGCTTTCCTTTATTTGTTTTGTTTTTTTGTCTATCTCTCTATCTATTTGTATCTCTTTCTATCTATTTCTGTCTCTCTCTATCATTTTTTCTTTCCTGGGTATAATGTATACCTGTACAGTCGCACTCATCCTCAGGACCTGCCGGACGTGGTGGCTTGCAAAGCTTGTGGTGGGGACGTCACCACCACGCGTAATGGGCGGGCTTTGCACAGTATGACAAATGGCAGTCATACATGAGGTGAAATGACGGCCACAAAACACCCCAGGGCCAGTGATGTTATATTCCGAATTTGTCTTCGGTGTATACGTCCCTGGTCATTGACGACGGTTATAATGGTTACATTCAGTGCTGTGGTGCCCTCCATATACCGGCCCTTTCCAAGTAGGCGTATTACCACCATGCGCATATCTTGTTCGAAAGGATGGCGGCCCACGCACACACACACACACACCTAAAGACACACACACACCCCTAAAGACACACACACACCTAAAGACACACACACACACACACATACCTAAAGACACACACACACCTAAAGACACACACACACACACACAC
>NC_091552.1:48863663-48868663 GCF_042767895.1 Penaeus vannamei
GGTGTTTACTGATTTTCTTCACAAGTGCCCTGAACTTTTAAGGGAAAATCAAAATCTCAGCGCTCGAGTTCAACGCAGATGGCAATATCCTCATGAAAAATAATTAATATACTGAACGTGTGAACGGAAAACGACTTACGACTCACAGGTGTTTTTGCGACAATCATTTTTTGCAGCGATTTATAAGTGTGAATAAGTAAATAAATCATAAACAAACAATTACGAGAAGAGGTAAATAGACAGACAAATAGATTTATAAAACGGTTTGGTAGATAGATAAAAAAAAAAATAAATAAACAAACAGACAAAACGACAGACAGATAAAATGAAAATAAACATAAACTGAGTATATAAAACGAACAGACGAAGCGATAGTCAGAAAAGAATAGAATGAATAAAGTAAACATATAAAAGAAACAGACAGAGCGGTAGAGAGCATAGATAGAAGGCGCAGACAAATGAAAAGCCGAGTGAAATAATGCAGGTGTGACCTTCTCGCTTGTAATTTTACGTCACGAGCCAAAGTTAGTAGTTGGAAGAGCGTCCGTTGCACAACCCGTATTTAGCGACAGCCAGTCCGAAGAAGGAACCGAGGAATTATACAAGTGTGATTGTTCACTTTTGCTCCGGTTAGAAATGACACATATTTTGACTAAATACCTCAAGGATGCGGCTTCTATAATAAGCAGATAGAAAGATGGAATTATTACGTATGGGCTGGGGGGGGGGGGGGGTTGTGTGTGTGTGAGAGAGAGAGGGGGGGAGAAGGGAGAGAGAGAGAGAGAGAGAGAGAGAGAGAGAGAGAGAGAGAGAGAGAGAGAGAGAGAGAGAGAGAGAGAGAGAGAGAGAGAGAGAGAGAGAGAGTGAGAGAGAGAGAGAGAGAGAGAGAGAGAGAGAGATAGAAATCTGAAGTAAGTGCTGTTTAACAACTGAATAGGACAATTTGGAAGCCGTTATTAGACAATGTAACATTATCATTTTTTTAATTGAATGTTTTTTTTTTCATCTTTTGTACTCCAGAATGTGTATTTTTTCCTATTCTTTTTTTGTACTCTGAGTGGTAGATTTCCATAGTGAATATTTAGAATTCTATAACATAACATAACATGACCTCACTTATTAGCTATTGCATACCGATCGCAGTTGCAGTAAAGTGTAGTATCATTCTATTATTAACTTTACATTTTGACGTAATTACATGAGCTATAATGATTTTTAATAACGTGCTACTTACATCTATCGACATCTAACTTTCAAATAAAATATATTTGTAAGCAAAGTTAAATAGTTCATAAGATAAGATCCTATGACAATGAGTACCAGACGACCTCAACTTTTCCATAAGTTTTTTTTTTATTTTTCTGCTAAAATTACGTCACGCTTTGCTTGTCGCCGAGACATTACTCCATCAGCCAACGAGGGTGATTCGATTAGGCCTTTAATGACTCTCTCAATAGAATTAACTCCCCCCCTCCCCCCACTCCTCGCCTTATTCCCCCCCTCCCCTCACTCCTCGCCTCACCCCCCCCTCCCCTCACTCCTCGCCTCGCTCCCCCCCTCCCCTCACTCCTCGCCTCACTCCCCCCCTCCCCTCACTCCTCGCCTCACTCCCCCCCTACCCCTCACTCCCCTCTCCTCCCCTCACTCCCCCCTCCCCCCACTCCTCGCCTCACTCCCCCCCTCCCCTCACTCCTCGCCTCACTCCCCCCCTCCCCCCACTCCTCGCCTCACTCCCCCCCTCCCCTCACTCCTCGCCTCACTCCCCCCTCCCCTCACTCCTCGTCTCACTCCCCCCCTCCCCTCACTCCTCGCCTCACTCCCCCCCTCCCCTCACTCCTCGCCTCACTCCCCCCTCCCCTCACTCCTCGCCTCACTCCCCCCCCTCCCCTCCCACCCTCCTAACTCTGTTAATGTCCTCCCCCTCCCCCCTCCCCCTTCCTCCCATCACCTGTATATACTCACTCTCACTAACGAGCTCAGCTGATCGTGAAGGGATGTCAGGTATGCAGACTTCAAATCCTTCACGGTGCCTCAGGATGCCTCGAGGATGCCTCGAGATTGCCGCTCGCATTCTTGGCATCGCTGGAACTGATTGCCTAAAAAAAAAAAAAAAAAAAAAAAAAAAAAAAAAAAAAAACGACAGGTTTACTCTTCTTGGAAAAAAACGTGTTTGGGTTTTACAGGGAAATTTCTTTTTTTCTTTTCTTTCTTTCTTTCTTTTCCGCTGTGCAGTGAAGATGTATTTCTTGCTTTGTTTATATCATCGTTTTAGCTTCGTATGGACGTAGATAACTTCTTCTTTCCTGATTTAAAGTTGCTTTATCATACTCAAAAAGAACAGTAGACTCGTGGCATCCTTCACGCACCGAAGGAATATGCTGACGGAATGCTCGTCCTTGTGAACTACCAGCGGTACACGAGACATCCATTCACTCGTTCTTGGTACTTTCAGGCTATCGGTTGGTGCGTGCTTTCGCTATGGGGCAAGTACGGGGTACATGGCTTGGTATACGATACCTCTTTTGGTACGTTACTCATGCTGCAGTAACTATATCAAGAGAGATGATAGTGGTATTCTTTATCAGGAGAGATGGTAGTGTTATTCTCTAAAAAAAAAAAGTTTGATTGATATAAAATGACTGGAGTTAGATATCCTTTGTCGTAAATAACCATCATCACCGCAATAGTAATAACAAAAGGAATAATAATAACAAGGATACGACGATAAACGATAAAGGACCTAAGTGAAGAAAAGCGCTCAAATTCCATCCCTAATTTTTGTCCGAGAGCAAAGTCGTGACTCGCCGACACTGCGAATATATCAGCCGTGGTATTCCCCTAAAATACTTCAACGAAAACGATAAAAGAGACATTGGAATGAAATATGATTCGGACCTTCGAGTGCCACTGGCGGTTTTTGTGAGGCCGAGATCAGAAAACTGGCATTGCAACATCCACAGTAATAACAAACATAGCAACACAACAGCATAGAATATGTGAATCCAACCAGAACAAAAAAAAAATAATAATAATAATCGTATTTAATTTGAACATTAATCAGACGGATATATAATAAACGGATCAAACGATAACTAAAAAAAAAGATAATATCAATTCTAAATATCAATCGAGCGTCCCCAATACCATCAGTCTCTCTATAAGCCCAAAAAAAAAAGTTTCTCAACAGCTCTACCACAACAAACCTGACAAACCATTATACAATAAGGACTTCATGCAACCAAAGCCTCCAAAACACCAAAATCAAACACAATGGGCTGACATAATCAATCAATAAATAATCAATAAATAAAACAACGACATAATCAATAAATAAATAATCAATAACAAAAAACAACGACACTAAAATCACACCTGCCCACTTCCGCCGCCCCTTCGAAGGTGGCGCTCCGGGCAGGGCGACTCGACCGCTGTGGCAGGAGCGGCGACGTCGAGGCGGAGGTCGAGCGGGACGACGCTCTGCCTCTGCCAGCGACAAGTCCCCGCGCCTGTGTCCCTTGACGTGTCGCCTGGTGGAATAGGTATCATACAAGAGGATCCAGGGCCTATGTGCGTGAGTGTGTGTGTGTCTGTACATAAACACACGCACACACAAGCATACGTATACATGTGTATATATATATGCATACATATGTTTATACACACACATACACACACACACACACACACACACACACACACACACACATATATATATATATATATATATATATATAATATATATATATATATACATATATACATAGTATATATATATATATATATTATATATATATATATATATATATATATATATATATATATATATATATATATATAAGTACATATATATGTGTGTGTGTGTGTGTGTGTGTGTGTTCATACATATTAGTGAAAGAGAGAGTAAACCTAATAATGTTAAAAGAGTTAAAGGAACACTCAGGACTCAACCTCATTCCTCCCTCCTTTCCCCCTCCCCCTCCCCCTCCCCCTCCCCCTCCTTCTCCCTCTGCTCTCCATCTCCAGTTGCTTTTGTCTCGCGTTCGTCCCAAGGTTTATCGCCAGGTGGGCTTTCGCTTATTCTGCGGGGATGAAAAAAGCGAAAAAAAAAGTGTGAATCGTTTTCTGCCTCGGAATAATAGACGAGATCGCGAATAGGTCTTGAGAGACGAATAGGTCTTGTGTGCCAGCCGATAAAAAGAGGGTATTTAATCGCCTCTCTCAACGCTATGTATAAAACCAGCGATCATGAACGGAGAGAACAAAGGTACCCCCTCCCCCCTAACCTCCCCATCCTTCAGAAGTACGCCGTAAAAGGTACTCGAAAGCGCACAAAAGGTCACGGAGGGTCAGGGAAGGTCACGATCTCCGCAAAAACAACAGCTGGGCGAACCGCAACCATCTATTAGCATTAACGATGTCATCGGAGAACCGCAATCGGAGATGCTTTCGGCGCCGCGATCCGAAAGCAGTGCCGTCGCCTCCGAAAGCAGGAGCAGCGAGCAGGAGGGAAAAGGGAAATCTGGAAGCGGGGAAAGGGCGCTGGGAAAAGGGAAATCTGGAAGCGGAGAAAGGGCGCTGGGAAAAGGGAAATCTGGAAGCGGAGAAAGGGCGCTGGGAAAAGGGAAATCTGGAAGCGGGGAAAGGGCGCTGGACACGCGGGAATGGCGGACGGGCGGGCAAAAACCCAGGCCGTGCATGGGCTGGCGTCGCCGAACAAAGCAACACCTCGTGCGACAAACAGAGCAGCTTCCCCCCTCCCGCCCACTTTCCTTGACCTTCCGCCCACGCGCAGCTCCCCCTCAGCCTCCTCCAGTTCCCCCCGCTCGCCTCCTCCTCCAGCTGTCCTGTCTCTCTGCTTCATCTCCCCCTTCTCCACCTCTCCAACTCTAACTATTCCCTACAACCACCACCTCCACCCCCCCCCCCCGCCCACCTCTACCTCCACCTCCACCCCACCTCCCCGCCCACCTCTACCTCCACCTCCATCCACCCCCGCCCAC
>NC_091552.1:48876163-48878663 GCF_042767895.1 Penaeus vannamei
CTGTCATTGCGACTTACGAAAACGGGGATTTTTTCTTGGGCACACGTGGAGCTCCGTAACGCACCGGATGAGGGAGGGATGTGTTGCTTTTAGCCAAATCGTATGAAATGGAACAGAAGAACAATGATGATGATGATATAACTATGATGAGGAGGAGGATGATAACTATGATAATGAGGAGGAGGAGGAGGATAACTATGATAATGATGATGAGGAGGATAACTATGATGATGATGATGAGAAGGATGATAATTATGATAATGATGATACTCGTGATGATGATAATTGTAATAACAATAATAACACTGAAATAGTGATAATAATGATAATTTGATAGTGATAATGATAATTTCTCTCTTTTTCGAAAAGAAAAAAAAATGATATAAAAGATAAAAATAAAAAGGTAAGCCTCCCCAACACACAGAAAAGGTCACGAACATCCCTCATTTCCTACCCCCCCTGCCCCCCCCCCCCCTCCGTCGCCCCCCCCCCTCATTCCTTTGTCGTCGGGGATTTCCTTCCGCACGAGTCGAGGAATATATCAGAATCCTATTTCTTCCTCCTTCTCTTCCTCCTTTTCTTCTCTGATTTCTTCTTCGTTTGCTTCTTTTCATTTTTCTTTTGCTTTGTTCATTCAATTCATGTTCGTCTTCTTCTTTTCTCCCATTTCTTGTTATTACTAGTACTAATAGTAGTAGGAATGCTAATAAACAATAATAATGATAATGAGAATAGATTCTAATATAATATTAATAATAATAGAGGTGACATGCTGATAATTATAGTATTGATAATGATAGTGATGATAACAAAAATAATATGTAATAATGATGAGGATAGCAATAATAACATTAACAATGATATATATAACACTGATAATAATGATAGCACTAATGATAATAATGATAACAATAACAACAGCAGTGATAAAAAATAACTAAAATAATAATAATGCTTCTTCTTCAAGATGCATTTGACGCGTCTGTGATAAGGTGATAAAAGGTGACAGGTGCGTGACAGGTGATTGACAGGTTGTTGGCGAGAGGCATCTGAAACGTTATTCGGACATTCAAGTTGTTCGAATAATCATCAAGTGAAATTTCCGACTCGAATAGACGAACAAATAAATAAATGAAGTTAGTTTTATGGTACTTGTTGTATATTCATCTCATTTTTGTTTGTTTTTGTTTTGTTTTGCTTAATTTCGTGCATTTTTGCCTTTTATTCTCAATGCTTGTTATTGGTAGTATTTTAAATTCAATATTCTATGATGGTGATGATGATGATGATGATAATGATAAGGAAGATGATGATGATAACGATGATTATGACGACAGAGATAATCATAACAAAGACAATATTGATGAACCGAAGAAAATTATATTAATGATTACAACAACAAAAACATTGCCCTGTACATCAACACCGCTATGTTAGTTTCAAGACATTTAATTTTCAAAAAACATTTCCCATGCCAAGAAACTGCAAGCTTCAAAATGATAATAAAAACAAAAACAAAAAAAAACTTACGAGACACTTGAAAATTAATTTATGATTGATTAACTTATGCACGATGGCATCTGCGAGGAGGTGCCAGTTAATGTTTTTTTCGTCTGTAATTTCTTTTCTCTCTTTTTTCTTCTTCTTAAATATATATGTAGAATAGAAGGATGAATAGATATATAAGTCGGACGAATAGATCAACGAATCAACGGATAGACAGATAAACAGAGAGAAAATTAAATGGATAAGGAAAGGGAATAAAAAGAAATTAAATAGCCACCTGTGTGAGTTGCATTAGTACGCACTATGCAGAATTCCACCAAACATTATTCATGCGAAAGTATTGATATGCAAGTCTAGTTTCGCCGTATGTGTAAGTGCGATTCCATATGTGTAGTAATGTGTGTATGTGTGCGTAGAGGTGTTTACGGTTATGTACTCATTCACACATCCATGCATATTTGGATCACGTAGAAAATAGAAATATAGATTGTATGTATATATTTATTCTGGGTTCATTTGCAGACAAACTGATTTTAATTTGCATCTCTCTCTCTCTCTCTCTCTCTCTCTCTCTCTCTCTCTCTCTCTCTCTCTCTCTCTCTCTCTCTCTCTCTCTCTCTCTCTCTCTCTCTCTCTCTCTATCTATCTATCTATCTATCTCTATCTATCTATCTATCTATCTATTCATCTATCTCAGTGTCTGTGTGTGTGAATATGCAAACATCCCCTTTACTTATCCAGAACCCACTCAACAGAAAGCACAAGCATATATATTACACCCTTTATAATCATCACGGATCGAAAGCTAGAATCCACACGGCTTGCCCAACAGCCCGCATTCAGTGCTTGGCTTAGACGCATGAAAGTGAATCAGCGTGGATAGTGAAGTGTCCGGCCGAGGGTGTGGCGAGGAGAGGAAGGTCAGGCAAGGAGATGGCTGAATGAAGACCCAAGCAAGGTTACTTAGCCAGACTGGGAATTGTTCAGGGCGTCT
>NC_091552.1:48891163-48896163 GCF_042767895.1 Penaeus vannamei
GAGAGAGAGAGAGAGAGAGAGAGAGAGAGAGAGAGAGAGAGAGAGAGAGAGAGAGAGAGAGAGAGAGAGAGAGCGAGAGAGCGAGAGAGCGAGAGAGAGAGAGAGAGCGAGAGAGAGAGAGAGAGAGAGAGCGAGAGAGAGAGAGAGAGAGAGAGAGAGAGAGAGAGAGCGAGAGAGACAGAGACAGAGAGAGAGCGAGAGAGAGAGAGAGAGAGAAAGCGAGAGAGAGAGAAAGAGAGAGAGAGAGAGAGAGAGAAAGAGAAAGAGAGCGAGCATCATGCATTCGACATCCGCCAAAAACCCGACTGGATCGACCCTCGTCAAGATTAATTAAGTCCAGCTCTGATCCTCTCGCGGGAGACTTCTTCGGTGGGGGTGTGGTGGGGGGTGGGAGGGAGGGAGAGGAGGGAAATTGAAGATTATCCTTTTACGTTAAATGTTTTTTTTTGCTTCGGAATTGTTGGTAATTCTCCGACGGCCATTGGCGCCATCACCATCCTAAAAAATAATAGATAAATAAATGAATATATAAATAAATAAAGCGCTGATACCCCTTACCCATCAAGCAATAGATATATAAATAAATAAAACACCAATAATCTCTACCCCCCTTAAATAAATAAATAAATAAATAAATAAAACGCCAATAATCTCTACCTCCCCCCCCCCCTTAAAAAAAAAAAAAAAAAAAAAAAAACAGGAGTCTCAGCAAACACTATTAATATCCCGACGCCCATGACCTTCACTAAACAAGGTCAACAGGGCGCGGCGCTGAAAGGTCAGGTCAGCGGGAGGAGGAAGAGGAGGAGGCGGGAAATAGTGACGAAGAAATGGAAACAACGAAAAGAGATACGGAAAGAAGAGACAGGTACAAAGGGAGAGAGGAGACGCAAATGTGGAAACAGAGGGATGCTGATAAAAATAGAGATGAGAAGGGTGGAAGGGAGAGGGATAAAGGAAGAGAGAGAGAAACAAATAAAAGGGAGAGAGAGAGAAAGAGAAGTATAAAGGATAAAATCAATTAGAAACAAGTATAGAGGATAAGAATCAAGAGAAAGAAAAGGTGCGTGAAAGGGCGAGAGTCGAGGACGCGAAGTCGAAGCCAAAACGAACACGAACGAACGAGGCGAGAACCCGGATGACCAGAATAAGAGAAAGAGAAAAAAAAATGCGAAATCAATATCAAGCAACAGAATTAAAATTTAAATTCTGAAAATAAAGTCGAGGAAATTTACACACCAACGAGCAGACATAATTGCGAAATGAGGAAGAAGGAAGAGAAGAAGAGAAAAGTTGATAATTGATGCAAAAATGGGCGATTTGAAAACTTTGGAGGCGAAACTTCCCCTTCACGTCATAACATCGAAATAAACGAGGAAAATGTAATTATCCTCATCATTTGCATAAGGTCGATAAATCAGGAGGGCGTGGCAGATCCAAAGATAGGTTGATAGTGGGAAGATAAGATCCTGGATGAAGATGGAAGATAAGAAAAGGTTGATAACTAACTGTTCGATAATTATATACACCGGTTTGCCATTTAAGCTCATTTCACCTTTGTTAATTATCACCAAGATAATGATAACCTCCGTGCCATACAGAGAGATAAGAATATCCGATTTTAAATAAGATAGAGATAAGAATACTTGTTCGTAACCACATTGAGGTTAACCCTTATTAATCACAAATTGATTTTTATCTCTCATTCCCTCATTCCTGCTTCGTTATCTCTCGGGTGATCTTCAGTCTTTTAATCTCTTTCCACAACGAATAATTTCTCCGAGCTGGAGTTATCATCTTTGTCAACATATTGATATTTGTGATAATAGTTCTTGGAATATATTATTGTCAATTTCATCGTCATCATCATTAGAAGATGGATATTATCATTCAATCATTGTAATCAGTTAACGTATTATTGGTAACACTCTTATCGTTTTTACGTTTATTGTCATCAGTATCATCTTATTACCCTATGATCATTATCATCATCATTTTTATTCTCATTATCACCACCATTATCGTCGTTGCTATCATCATCCTTTCTCGCACTTTCTCGCCTCACCTCGCGCAGTCTCGCACTTTCTTGCCCTTTTTCGGCATTTCCCGCCTCGCCTCGTTAAAGTTCGCCCTTTCCCTTTCGTCTTGTCCTTTCTCGCTCAATCTCGTCCTTTCCCACCCTTTCTCGCCCTATCTCACCTGCTCTCGCCCTTTCTCGCCCTATCTCACCTGCTCTCGCCCTTTCTCGCCCTATCTCACCTACTCTCGCCCTTTCTCGCTTAATCTCCTCCTTTCCCACCCTTTCTCGCTCTATCTCACCTACTCTCGCCCTTTCCCGCTCGATCTCGCCCTTTCTCGCTTAATCTCGCCCTTTCTCGCCTAATCTCTTCCGATCTCGCCTTTTCCCGCTCAATCTCGCCCTTTCTCGCTTAATCTCTCCCGATCTCGCCCTTTCTCGCCTCGCCTCGCTTAATCTCTCCCGATCTCGCCCTTTCTCGCCTCGCCTCGCTTAATCTCTCCCGATCTCGCGCTGTCTCGCCCTTTCTCGCTTAATCTCTCCCGATCTCGCCCTTTCTCGCCTCGCTTAATCTCTCCCGATCTCGCCCTTTCTCGCTTAATCTCTCCCGATCTCGCCCTTTCCCGCTCAACCTCGCCCTTTCTCGCCTCGCCTCGCTTAATATCTCCCGATCTCGCCCTTTCTCGCGCTGTCTCGCCCTTTCCCACCCTTGCTCGCCCTATCTCACCTACTCTCGCCCTTTCTCGCCTCGTCTCGCTTAATCTCTCCCGATCTCGCCCTTTCCCGCTTAATCTCGCCTTTTCTCGTTTAATCTCTCCCGATCTCGGCCTTTCCCGCTCAATCTCGCCCTTTCTCGCCCTTTCTCGCTCAATCTCTCCCGATCTCGCCCTTTCTCGCTCAATCTCTCCCGATCTCGCCCTTTCTCGCTTAATCTCTCCCGATCTCGCCCTTTCTCGCTTAATCTCACCTACTCTCGCCCTTTCCCGCTCGATCTCGCCCTTTCTCGCCTCGCCTCGCTTAATCTCTCCCGATCTCGCCCTTTCTCGCTTAATCTCACCTACTCTCGCCCTTTCCCGCTCGATCTCGCCCTTTCTCGCCTCGCCTCGCTCAATCTCTCCCGATCTCGCCCTTTCTCGCTTAATCTCTCCCGATCTCGCCCTTTCCCGCTCAATCTCGCCCTTTCTCGCTTAATCTCTCCCGATCTCGCCCTTTCTCGCCCTTTCCCGCTCAATCTCGCCCTTTCTCGCTTAATCTTTCCCGATCTCGCCCTTTCTCGCGCTGTCTCGTCCGTTCACCTCCTTTTATCCTTGTATAGAGGAGGTTGTCAACGCGCGCTTCCGACGTCGCCTGTTTTTGCTTCGGCGGGAATATAATTATGCGAGAGAGGAGGAAACCTGTTCGGGGTAAATGTGCTGCCACTGTGGGCTTCTTCCTTCTCTCTTTCTTTCTTTCTCTTTTCGTATTTTTCTTTCTTTCTTTCTTTCTCTTTTCGTATTTTTCTTTCTTTCTTTCTTTCTCTTTTCGTATTTTTCTTTCTTTCTTTCTTTCTCTTTTCTTACTTTTCTTTCTTTCTTTCTTTCTCTTCTTGTCTTTTCCTTCTTCCTTCTTGTGTCAGTTTTCGTGAAGGGAAACTTGCTGGTGAATTGTTGATTTTCGTTTTATTTTTTATTTCCTTTTTCTTCGTTTTCTTCTCTCTCTCTCCCTCTCTCTTTCTCTTTCTTCTCTTTCTCTCTCTCTCGCTCTCTCTCTCGCTCTCTCGCTCTCTCGCTCTCGCTCTCTCTCTCTCTCTCTCTCTCTCTCTCTCTCTCTCTCTCTCTCTCTCTCTCTCTCTCTCTCTCACGCGTGAGTGTCTATCAATTTCCTGCACAAGTATGTCTATATGTACTGTGTGCAATTGAAAGAGACTCACGCGTGGAGAGAGAGAGAGAGAGAGAGAGAGAGAGAGAGAGAGAGAGAGAGAGAGAGAGAGAGAGAGAGAGAGAGAGAGAGAGAGGAACATACCCCCTCCCCCACCCCACCCCTCCGCCCCATCCCCTTGCTCTCCCCATGTCTCCCCTTTATCAACGTTATTCTCCATCTCCTCGATCATCACCTTCCTCGCTGTTTTTCTTACTCGTCGGCCACGCCTTGTCCACTCCTTCTTGCAGCTTCCTTCAGTCTCCTTATCTCTTCCATCTCTCTCCTTTTATCACAGTTTTTTATTTACTTTCTGACACTTTTTGTTCGCTAAGATGTATGAGCTACATTTGGACTTGCATTTTCTTGTATCTTTGTGCGCGATTCGTCACCTCCTTCTGGTGTTATCGGTCTTTCTCTTTCTCCTGTTTTCGTTCTCTTTGCTCTTTTGTTCTCTTCTCCTTCTTCATTTTCTTTTTCTTCTTCTTTTCCTCCTCTTTACTTCGTTCTCCAACTTGGAGGTTTGTCTATCATTCGTTTTCATTATTTTCTTTCTATCTATCTATCGATCTATCTCTTTCTCTATCTCTCCTTCCCTCCCTCCCTTCCTCCCTCTCCTCTTCCCCCTCGCTTCCCTCCCTCCTTCCTCCCTTCACTCTCCCTCCCTCCCTCCCTTCCTCCCTCTCTTCCCCCTCGCGTCCCTCCTCCTTCCTCCCTTTTCCCTCCCTCCCTTCCTCCCTCTCCTTCCCCTCTTCCTCGGTCCCCTCCCTCCCTCCTCCCTCCCCTCTCCCCTCCTCTTCCTCCTCCTCTTTCCCTCGGTCCCCCTCCCTCACTCCCTCCCTCCCTTCCTCTCCCTCCCTTCCTCCTCTCCTCTTCCCTCCCTCGGTCCCCTCCTCCCTCTCTCTCCTCGCTTCCCTCAAGTGTCCCTCCCTCCCTCCTCCCTCCCCTCTCCCCCTCCCTTCCCTCTCTCCCCCTCCCCTCCCTTCCTCCCCCTCCCTTTCCTCCCTCCTTCCTCTTCCCCTCGGTCCCCTCCCTCCTCCCTCCCCCCCCCTCCCTCCCTGCCCCTGCCTTCCTCCCTCTCCCTCCC
>NC_091552.1:48911163-48913663 GCF_042767895.1 Penaeus vannamei
CGTCCAAGTCTCCGAATCCTTACACAATCATTATCCTTGAAGGTCGCCCTCGAGAGACCTCAAGGGCTACGTCTACCTCCTCCTTGAGCGTGTTATTTTCCCCTTGAGCGGAAACCTTTCCTAGAACGCGGGAAGGACTTGTTTCGAGGGGGAGAGGGGAGAGGGAGGGGAGGAGGGGGATTACGTGGCGCCTTCCCCTCCCTTACCCTCTGTCGGTCTGTCGGTCTGTCGGTTGTTCGGTCGGTCAGTTAGTCGGTCTGTCAGATTGAGATAAAGAGGGAAGGGGGTGAGAGGCAGAGAGAAATGGAAGACTAGATAAACAGATGGCACTTTGAATATGGATAGATAGATCAGTAGATAGATGGATAGATAGAGAGAAAGAGAGAGCGAGAGAGAGAGAGAGAGAGAGAAAGAGAGAGAGAGAGAGAGAGAGAGAGAGAGAGAGAGAGAGAGAGAGAGAGAGAGAGAGAGAGAGAGAGAGCGAGAGAGAGAGAGAGAGAGAGAGAGAGAGAGAGAAAGAGAGAGAGAGAAAGCGAGAGCGAGAGAGAGAGAGAGAGAGAGAGAGAGCGAGAGCGAGAGAGAGAGAGAGCGAGAGAGAGAATAAAACAGAGAGGGAGAGAGCGAAACAAACAAACAAACAAAAACCAGCCAAAGCCGCAGCGGGCGAGAGGGGGGCGAGAGGGGGGGGTGGGAGGGGGAAATTGCCATAATCGAATTCACACAAAGAGGATTGCCCTCGACCCTTTCCCGAGCACCAAATCCCCGGCCGCCCTCCTCGCTCCTAACTTGTATATCCTAATGACATCAGGATCTCGATGGCCTCCTGCAGCTCTCTGGTTCCGTCCGGTCCTCCCACCCTTCCTCCTCTCCTTCCTCCTCCTCCTCCTTCCTCCTACTCCTCCTCCCTTCTCCTCCCTTTCTCCTCCCTTTCTCCTCCCTCCTTTCTCCTCCTCCTCCTCCCTTTCTCCTCCTCCTCCTCCCTCCTCCTCCTCCCTTCTCCTCCCTTTCTCCTCCTCCTCCTCCTCCTCCCTTCCTCTCCCTGTGTCTTCTTCGGCTATGTAGTTGCTCCCTTTCCTTCCTTTCTATATTTTCCTCTCCTCGCGTCCCCTCCTTCGGCCCTCCTCTCATTCCCCCTTCTCCTTCGGCTCTCCCCCTCCTCCTCTTCTCCCTCTTCCTCCTCTCCGTCGGCCGTCCTTCCCTCCCTCCCTCTCCATGAACTCCTCCCCTCCCCTCCTCCCCTCCTCCCCCTCTCCCTCGTCTCTTTTTAAGGGAAGGAGTAAAAAAAATCTTCTTAAGGAGCGGAGCCCGGGGTGTGACGGAGGAGAGAGAGAGAGAACAAAAAACAATGGGGAGCAAATTTGCGCAACCCCTTGTTGTATCCAGATCACATTGCGCGAATACTGTATATGTTCTTCGAAAGGTCTCCGACTCCACCTTCGCCTTCACCTCCACCTCCATATGCACCTGTACCTCCTCCTCCATATCCACCTGTACCTCCACCTCCACTTCCATATCCACTTGTACCTTCATTTTCATTTACATCTCCATCTCACTCCATATGCACCTGTACCTCCACCTCCACTTCCATATCCACTTGTACCTTCATTTCCATTTCCATCTCCATCTCAAACTCCATATGCCTCTCTGCCTCCTCCTCCATTTCCACCTCCATCTTCCCTTCCATATTCCCCACCCCCTCCACCTGTTTCTCCACCCCTACCTCCACCCCCTCCCCCTCCATCATTACCTCCTGGCTGGCTGACGCAGGTGTTGCATGCTGGGCGGAGTGCACGCAAACCCTATCTGTCGTTTATCGGACTTGCTGGGAGGTCCGCAGGTCACCTTTTTTTCTAGGTCCACAGGGCAGCATTTTTAAAATTTCCTAAATCTTGATCTCCCTCTGTGTCTATCCCTGTCTCTCACTTTTGGTCCTCGAAACCTGTGGTAGTTTTTGTGTATTCGCCGGCTTCTCTCTCCCTCTCTCTCTCTCTCTCTCTCTCTCTATCTATCTATCTATCTATCTATCTCTCTCTCTCTCTCTCTCTCTCTCGCTCTCTCTTACACTCCCTTTCTCCCTTCCCCTCCTTTCTCCCCTCCCCCCTCTCTCTTTCTCTCTCTCCCTTTCCCACCCCCTTTTCTCTCTCTCTCCCTCTCTTCCCACCCCCTTTTAACCTCCACCTCCCACGCACGCAAAGACGCAACGGCTCTTCCCCAACATCTATAGAGCCGTCCGACCCGAATCCGCCTCGCCTGTCGCCGCGACGCCTTCGGGTGCGGGGAACAAGGGCTCGGGAGGCGTTGAAAGTCGCGTCGCCGGAGATGAAGTCAGCGGAGGAGGAGGAGGAGGTGGTCGTGGAGGAGGAGGGCGCGGAGGAGGAGGTCGTGGAGGAGGAGGAGGAGGTGGTCGCGTCGCTGGAGATGAAGTCAGCGGAGGAGGAGGTGGTCGCGTCGCTGGAGATGAAGTCAGCGGAGGAGGAGGTCGTGGAGGAGAAGGAGGAGG
>NC_091552.1:48926163-48928663 GCF_042767895.1 Penaeus vannamei
GTATGTATATATATGCACACACACACACACACACACACACACACACACACACACACACACACACACACACACACACACACACACACACACACATGTATATATACATATATATATGTATATATATGTATATATATATATATACATATATATATATATATATATATATATATACATACATATATATACATACATATTCACAAATTCTCTTCCTGCAAAGGCTGATTTCCCGAGCGAAGAGCGGCCAGCCCCCACCCGTGTCATTCATCCTCGGATCCCGACGGCGGCCGAGCCTCGAACCCCCCCCCCCGCAGAAGGCCGCCCCGCAGGCGCCGTCGGGAAGGCCGCAGAACCCCCATCCACCCCCACCCCCCACCTGACTCTCCCTGGGGGTGGGGGTGGGCGTGGTACATCCGGTCATCTTTTTTTTTTTCTTTTTTTTTTTTCTAAACACCTGGAATTAACACAAGCAACGCCGGATGTCAGATGATTCTCCGTAATGAACTATTTCTTCTGCCGAAATCTCCCTCCACTTCCGGCCGTCGGTATCCGGTGTGGGAGGTCACTCTCGGCGCTAAAAAAAAGAAAAGAAAAAAGAAAAAAGAAAAATATATATTAAATCAAAACGAATCTCCATGGGCAGCGTGATGAGGGTGGGGTGGGGGTGGGGAGGGGGCGTGATGGGAGGGGGATGGGGGAAGAAGTCGAAAATAAGTAGGTAGAAATAAGTACGTAAAAGAAACGAGAAACAATTAACTAAGCATACAGAATCTAAGTAAAGAAATAAGAAAAAAATGAATAAGCAAAAAGAAACAGTAAAGAAAATAAATAGAAAAAAATAAAATACAAATAAGCAAAATATAAAACAAGCATAAACAAATGAATCAGTAAAAAAGTAAATAAAAGAAAAACAAAAATACAAATAAACAAAATACAAAACAAACATAAACAAATCAAGTAAAGTAAATACAACAAAGCAAAACCCCAAACCTAACACACTTGCCAAAAAAAAAAAAAAAAAAAAATCCAAAAAAAAATCCTCAGAAGGCCAGAAGACAATAAATCCTCGACGCAAGAATCAGACTTTCTCATGGGCGTGAAATCCCCAGAATATTCCTCAAGACGTGACTCACTTTTGGCCATAAATCTCCGTGTTGCTCAGAGGTTACTCCAGGCTGTGGAAGGGGTAGTTTACATGTTTTTATTATCAATATCATTATTATTATTCCCGTCATTATTATTATCATTATCATCATTAACATTATCATTATCATCATTAACATTATCATTATCATCATTAACATTATCATTATCATCATTAACATTATCATTATCATCATTAACATTATCATTATCATCATTAACATTATCATTATTTTTATCATTACAGTTACTAATATCATCATTATCATCTTTATCTCTGTTATCATTATCATTATTATAATCCTCATTATCAATATCATTTCGCCCCACTAACGCCACCAGTTCCTGCGAGCCCCAGAGAGACGCCCCTGAAGCCGCCACCTGGTCTCGACGGACGCCCACCCACGTGACAAGCGCCCACGCCCTCCCCTCCTGGGCTCGTCTCCTTTGCCGGAGCGCCACGAGGAGTGTTGCGGGTCCTCGTCCTCGTAGCTAGCGTGGCGTGAATGATGCCCCTCCTTCACACGCGGCTTGGAGGATGGAGGGGGAGGGAGGGAAGGTGGGTGGGAGGGGAAGGGAGGCGGGGAAGGTGGGCGAGAGGGAAGGGAGGAGATGAAGGTGGGAGAGAGAGAAGGGAAGGAGGGTATGAGGGAGAAGGATGGGAAGAGGGATGAGGTGGAGGAAGGAAGGAGAAAGGGAGAGGAGTAAGGCGAAGAGAAAGAGGGGGAGGAAGAGATAAAAGAAGCGGGAGATGGGAGAAGGCGGGGAGGAAAGAAATATGACAGAGAGTGAGAGAGAGAAGATAGCTATATATATAACTACGACATGAACATCACAAAGTCAGAACAATTACACGTCCCTTCGTTAGTCACAACACATATTTATACTAAAATAATACCCACACACCCCACACCGCACATCCAAAACCAACCCAACACAATACCAATATTACAAGGACCTGAAACAAGGCGAATATCTCCATGTCAGATAATGGATGTCACTGATATTTTAGGATAATTCAAGTCGATCCACCACAGCGTCGGAGAATCCAGCGCCATGACACGCCGGGAAAAGTCGAATTTCTTAGTCATAACAAAAACAAAGATGGCGTCAAGAGAAGGAAATCGATAAGACTGCTTGATCAAGTGTTTGCCAATTTTCCCTTTTAATTCCATGCATTGATTGCCATGGCGCATGTTGCTTTGATTAAAGAGGCAGAGGAGAATTCGCAAGCACCGGGGGAACAGTTTCTTGCACCGAAGGGGATTTATGAGACAAGTTCCACCATTATGATCTCTAAGACACATCTTGCTTGTGTTCTTTTTTTTCTTCTTTTTTTTCCCAATCCGGCACCCTAACG
>NC_091552.1:48931163-48938663 GCF_042767895.1 Penaeus vannamei
GGAGGAGGCGGAGGAGGCGAGAAGGAGGCGAAGGAGGAGGCGAAGGAGGAGGCGGAGGAGGAGGCGGAGGAGGCGAGGAGGAGGCGAAGGAGGAGGCGGAGGAGGCAGAGGAGGCGGAGGAGGCAGAGGAGGCGGAGGAGGCGGAGGAGGCGGAGGAGGCGAAGGAGGAGGCGAAGGAGGCGAAGGAGGAGGCGGAGGTAGAGGCTGTCAGCAGGTAATTGAGGCGCGGGCCAATTCCGCCTCGAAATGGCTTCATGATTGCGCTCTCGCTGGGATTCGATCGCTCTCCTCTCCTCTCTCTCTCTCTCTCTCTCTCTTCTCTTTCTCTCTCTTTCTCTCTCTCTCTCTCTCTCTCTCTCTCTCTCTCTCTCTCTCTCTCTCTCTCTCTCTCTCTCTCTCTCTCTCTCTCTCTCTCTCTCTCCCTCTGTGTGTCTGTGTGTGTGTGTGTGTACAATCACAGCATCTTTACATAACTGCCTTGAATTGTGTAAACAACATCTTAATCATGCAACGAAGAACTTTTATTAATATTAATTCAATCAATACTCATTCCAGTATAAAGTAATTTTCATCAAAGGCGTGGTTAGTTTTTGCAAAAGAGAAGAAGCGCGAACTTCAAAAGGAGAACCTCAATAAGCAAAATAAAATCGGCAGAAAAATTCATCTCGGGAGGGAGAGAATCTCTTCAAGTAAGGAATCTCAGAAGGAAAAGGGAATTGGAATCCGTTTTTAGATAGGATCGCGCTCGGCTTTTGTTTTTTGTTGCATTTTTTAAAATATTTATTGATTTATGACTTGAGTTGCTTTGACCGATTTTTTTTTTCTTTTTTTTTACATGTTTAGGGTTAATAAAGTCGTTTTTTATCAACTTTGTTTGATCTTTATGATGGTAAAATATGATTTAGTTTTGCGTAGTATTTTGAACTATATTCGCATGATAAGAATTAATGGTAGTAACATTATTGACTACAGTATTTTAGATTTCTTTCCAGTGTTATAACCGGTCCTTGATACATAACAAAGGCTAAATAAACTTTATTATAACGATAACGTAAGCGTAAGAAAAAAAATAATTTTCTCTCAGCATCTGCAAACTTTCGCGCTGGGAAAATAAAGCAGCAAAAAAAAAAAAAAAAAAAAAAAATATCAGACTATAAAATTCAAATTACTCGCTTGTATTAGTTCATGAATATGTAATTTCCAATAAAGTTTCAAGAATCATGTTTTTCGAAGACTTACCCGGCCTTAGATTCCCCTGCTTTACGATTCGTCTTTTGTTTTCGTAAATTCCTTATTATCTTTTCCCATTTGCAGCGGACCAGCGGCTTTCAGTCTGCGTTTAGTTAATCAGTTAATTATTGTCTGTTTTCTTGCGCTTAATACGTCGTTCAGTATCTCTTTCAGCAACAAAAAAAAAGAGAAAAAGGAAAAAAGAAAAAAGGACAATCAATCATCAAAATAATTTTGGATTAAATATTCCATTTGGATATTAATATCGACCTTTTTCTTACTTTTTTTTCGTTTTTCTTTTTTTTTCAAGCGTCCTGAGGGAAAGGGAGATTAGTTGCCGCGGAAATCAAAAACAGTCTGCCAATTTCGGAATCAATTTCCAATGGACGCATTTTCCGTCGAGTGAAAAACCTATCTCGAGTGATTTCTGTCTGTCTGTCTGTCTGTCTTTCTCTTTCTGTCTTGTTTTTTTTCTTTCTTTGTTGACTTATTCTCTCTGTCTTCTCTTTCTTTCTTTTGGCCATTCTTTCCTTTCTTCCTTTCCCGGGCGTCTTACAAGAAAAAAAAAAATGGCCGCCTTTTCTAAGACCTTCCCTCTCGTCTCTTTCTTTTACCTTCTATTTCTTATCCTCCATCCTCTCTCTTGGAAGTCCTTCGAGACCAGGATATCTGAATGTCGGAAATGCCTTCCAGATCCTTCTCAGACGTCCTTCGTAGAATTCCTTCGACCTTTCCTTTCTTAAGTACGATCCGTCCCTGTTCATTATTATCACCATTATTGCAGTTATAATGATTATTATGCTAATTATTATAGCTATTTTCATCATCATAACTATTTTTATAATGATAATAGCAATAATGATAATTTTAGAAATAATAATGACAATAGTAATAATTATAATGACAATTTACGTCCTGTAGCAAAAGGATGCAGGCCTCGAGATCCTACTTTTACACGTCCTGCAGAAGGATACATACCCTCCAGATCCTACTTTTACACGACTTGCAGAAGGATACATACCCTCCAGATCCTACTTTTACACGACCTGCAGAAGGATACATACCCTCCAGATCCTCCTTTTAAACGTCCTGCAGAAGGATACATACCCTCCAGATCCTACTTTTACACGACCTGCAGAAGGATATATACCCTCCAGATCCTCCTTTTAAACGTCCTGCAGAAGGATACATACCCTCCAGATCCTACTTTTACACGTCCTGCAGAAGGATACATACCCTCCAGATCCTACTTTTACACGACCTGCAGAAGGATACATACCCTCCAGATCCTCCTTTTAAACGTCCTGCAGAAGGATACATACCCTCCAGATCCTACTTTTACACGACCTGCAGAAGGATATATACCCTCCAGATCCTCCTTTTAAACGTCCTGCAGAAGGATACATACCCTCCAGATCCTACTTTTACACGTCCTGCAGAAGGATACATACCCTCCAGATCCTACTTTTACACGTCCTGCAGAAGGATACATACCCTCCAGATCCTACTTTTACACGACCTGCAGGGGAAGGATACATCCCTCATCACCCCACTTCACCTGTAGCAAAAGGATCCATGCCTCAAGATCCTCCTTTTAACCGTCCTGCGGGAGAGAGATTCATGCCCCACGAAGGACACCAACCCCGACCCCCCCCCCCATAAATCCGAAACGAGACGAGCAATCGATCGTATAATTTAAATCGGGCGTTATCTCAGCCTCCGGGAGGACGCGGGTAGCGAGATCCCGCGATCCGATAGAGCGGGCGGGTGGGTGGGTGGGTGGGCGTGTGAGGTGGGCGGGTGAGGTGGGCGTTGCGGGGTGCGAGGCTGTTGTTGTGGGCGTGTCGCGGGCGTATGAGGCTTACGTTGCGGGTAGGCGTGTGTGACCGGTTTTCTGGGCGGGTAAGAGAGGCGGATGGGCGGGCGGGACTGACATTACGGGCGGTGGAGGCTGGCATTGCGGGCGTGTGGAGCTGGCATTGCGGGCGGGCAAGCAGGTAGATGGGCATCGGCCTGGCTGTAATCAACACGATGTGAAATGAAGGGATATAAAGCGATTACGAAAACGGGTTTGGGATCCGGGTGCCGCTGGATGGCCCGGGAACAGGGTCTCGATGGGCGGGGCGGGGGGGGAGGGGGAGGAGACATAGGTGGATGAGGAGGAAGAGTGGAAGGAAGGGGAAGGGGAAGGGGGAGGAAGAGAGCAAAAAAAAATAGGGGGGGCATAGGTGGATGAGGAGGAAGAGTGGAAGGAAAGGAGGAGGTGGGAGAAGAAAAGGAGAGGGGGAAAAGAGGGAGGAAATGGACGAGGAGGGAAGAGTGGAAGGAAAAGGAGGGAGGAAGAGAGCAAGAAAAAGGAGGAGGAGGGGGAAAGAGGGAGAGAACGGATGAGAAGGAAGAGTGGAAGGAAAAGGAGGGAGGAGGGAGAGCAAGAAAAAAGAGGAGGAGGGGGAAAAGAGGGAGGAAACGGATGAGGAGGGAAGAGTGGAAGGAAAAGGAGGAGGTGAGGAGAAGAAGAAAAGAGGAGGAGGAGGGGGAAAAGGGAGGAAACGGAGGGGGTAGGGGGAGGAGAAGGATGAGAAGAAAATAAAGAAGAAGAAGGATCTGAAGAAACAGAAGGAGGAGGAGGAGGAAAAGAAAGAGAAGGAGGGACAGAGAGAGAAAGAGATGATGTCAAAAAAAAAAAAATAATAATAATAATAATGAGATGGAGAAAAATAAGGAGCTGGAGAAGGAGGCGAATAAAGCTAAGAAGAACAAGAAACAAAAAAAAATGTCCCCAAAGACGCCCTTTAATCGGAGGATAAATAACAGCACTCCTTTATCCTCCTCCGCTTTGCGTTCTCATCAATCCATAAATAACAACGAAGTATTATTCCTAAGTCTTCTTCCTGTTTCTATTCGATGACTTATTTCCCGAGAGTTGAAGTCTCGACGTTCACGCAACATTTTCTGTACTAGCTTTAATAAAATAATGATTAGTAATACGATTAGTAAAATAGTAAAATATTCTAATAGAATAATGATTAATGACATAGTCGCAAAGTAATGGGAGGGAAAGGGAGAGTGGGGGAGGAGGGGAAGGAATGGGAGTGGGGAAGGAGGGGAAGGAGGGGAAGGAATGGGAGTGGGGGGCGGGGTGGGGGAGGGGGGGAAGGAATGGGAGTGGGTGGCGGGGTGGCGGAGGAGGGAGAGTGGGGAAGGAGGGGAAGGGAATGGGGGGGCGGGGGGGGGGAGGGGCGGAAGGAATGGGAGTGGGTGGCTGGGAGGATGGGGCGAGGATGAGGAAGAGGGAGTTGGAAAGGGAAACGGAGAGAGAGAGAGAGTAAAAGAAAAACGAGGACAAACGTAAATGAAAAGAAAAAAGCCGTAAAAATCTCCCTCAACATGTCTCTCCTTCTTAAAAAAAAAAAAAAAAAAAAAAAAAAAAAAGAAGAAAAATCTATGGTAGGACTTTTACGTTCTGATCTTCCCTTGCGATGAAGCGAGCGTGGGCGTGGGGTGGGCGTGGAGGAGGGGAAGGAGGCGGGCGACCCAGCCTTGTAAGTGCGTAGCAGATGCTATCACCGCCCTAATAGTCAGCTTTTTACGGACACCCTTTCTGATACACTTAAGAGCGCACTTGAGATCAGATCGGGATTAGTCCTCTTAAAAGTCTCGGGGATTCCCAAAAAGACCTTGCAACAACGATGACCCTCACGCTCGCAGCACATAAAGACGGAGAATTCTCAGGTTCGCAACACAAGGACGAGGCGAAAGAGAAGCGAATGCAAGTGGCAAGTTGCACGAACCCCCGCCCCCCCCCCCCTCTCCCCTTCCCCTTCCCCTCAGCGACCTTTCGTGATATCGGATCCAGTACCCACGTCCTCCCACGGGCGGGTAAACGGGTCTAAGTACATTCTCTCTTAATGGCTTTATGGTGCCTTTGCGGTGTACCCGAGTCCGCTGTCACGTGCAGGCCCTTTCGTCGTCCGTTTGGAAAAGGTCTTGCCTTCCTTTGACCTTTTCTCGGTTTCCAACCTGACCTTACATAAGTCAAGGTCATGTCAAGGGGCAATTGGAAGGAGGAAATGGCGCGTCATACCGACTGGTCTTTAAATGGCCTTTGGGAGCAATGGAAATGTATAGAAAGGTAGAGAAAAAGACATAGATACGTTGAATGCCAGATGTGTGTGCGTGAGTGTAAGTATGTCCGCCTATATTTGTATAAACAGACAAGACAAAACAAGAGAAGAGAAAGAAAGAAAAAACAGAGAAAGAGAAAAGGGAAATGCAAGAAGGAGGAGATGCGACCGCGCCACCTCTCAGGATCTCCAGGATCTCGGATTCCCCTTCCACTTTGTAAACACGCTGAGAGGTGTACAGAGGTTCGAGATTTCCGCTGCGTCGATATTATTACAGTTGAAATCCCAGTTACGTAACCTGTGTCAAGAGCGAGGGTCCCCAGAGCTCAAGGAGAGAGAGGGGGCAGAGAGGAAACGGGGGGGAGAGCGAGGGTCCCCAGAGCTCAAGGAGAGAGGGAGGGCAGAGAGGGAACGGGGGAGAGAGAGAGGGGGCAGAGAGGAAACGGGGGAGAGAGAGGGGGGGGCAGAGAGGAAACGGGGGAGAGAGGAGAGAGAAACGGGGGAGAGAGAGAGAGAGGGGCAGAGAGGAAACGGGGAGAGAGAGGGGGGGGAGGAAGAGGGAGAGAGGGAGGAGAGAGAGGGGGAGAGAGAGAGGGGGAGGAAGAGGGGAGAGAGGGGCAGAGAGGAAACGGGGGAGAGAGAGAGGGGGCAAGGAAACGAAGGGGAGAGAGAGGAAACGGGGAGAGAGGGGCAGGGGAAACAGGAGAGAGAGAGAGAGGGGGCAGAGAGGAAGAGGGGAGAGAGAAGGGGGAGGAAGAGGGGGGGAGAGAGGGGAGGAGATGGAGAGGGAGAGGAACGGCTTGAATGGAGAAAGAGAGATAATGCGAGAGAGACAGAGAGGGTGGGAAGAGAGAGAGAGAGAGAGCGAGAAGATGGGAGTGAGAGGGAAAATAGGAGAGAGAGAGAGACAATGAGAGAGAGAGAGAGTACTTGCGAAGCGGGGAAGTAGACAGATAAGGAAAGGAATGACGTAAGAAGGGGCGGAGACAGGAAAGAAGGGAGACTAGGGGGAAAGGGAAGAGAAAATGAGAAAGGGAGGAAAAGGAAGGAAAAGAGAGGAGCCAATGGGAAGAGGAGAGAGAGAAGGAAGGGAGGAAAGGGAAGATAACTATTCATTGGTGAAGAAAGGGGACAAAGAAATTCTGCCAAAGGGGGAAAAGAATAAAGGACAGAAAGACAGGAAAGAAAAGACAAGAAAAAAATGACTGTGGTGGAATCATCACACAATACGGTCATTACTCGGATCATCACGGGAGACAATACTCCTACAGTGTCACCGTGGGCGCTCTCCCTCCCCCTCTCCCTCCCCCCTCCCCCCTTCCTTTTCTTGTCCCCTCTCCTTTGTTTCTTCTATTTCCTCTCTTCTCCCCTTTCCTCTCCTTCTTGGTCTTTCCTTCTGCTTTTCTTCTTTTCCTCTCTCTACCCTTCTTTTCCCCTCTCTTTCTCCCTCCCTTCCCATTCCTCCGTCCCTTCTCTTCTCTCCTCCCCCCTCCTCTCCTCCTTCCCTCTCCCCTTCCTCCTCCCCTCTTCCTCCCTCCCTCCCTCCCTTCCCTCCCCCCCCCTCCCTCCTCTCCCCCTCCACCCTTCCTCTCCCTTCCTCCCCTCCCCTCCTCCCTTCCTCCTCCGCTCCCTCCTCCCTCCCCCTCCCTCCTCCCTTCCTCCTCCCCTCTGTTCCACTCCCTCCTCCCTCCTCCCCTCCCTCCCCTCCTCCTCCCTTCCTCTCCCCTCCCTCCTCCCTTCCTCCTCCCCTCCCTCCACCCTTCCTCCTCCACTCCCTCCTCCCCTCTTTCCCCCTCCCTTCCCCTCACACCAAGACCCCTCCTCCTCTCTTCTTTTTCCCCCCTCCCTCCACCCTCCCTCCTCCTCTTTCCCCTCCTTCCCCTCACACCAAGACCCCTCCTCCTCTCTTCTCCCCCTCTCCCTCCTCCACTCCCTCCTCCCCTCTTTCCCCCTCCCTTCCCCTCACACCAAGACCCCTCCTCGCAGCGCTGCATCCGAATGCGTGTTCATGGGTAGGACAGCTGTTCTTTGGCGTCGACTTAGGAAAAATTATCGTTCAAAAATTCGGGTTTGTGACGTGATCAAGACTCATCGAATTTTTGAATCGAAAAAGCTCGTTGATTTTAATTGATTTGTGCAATTGCAA
>NC_091552.1:48948663-48953663 GCF_042767895.1 Penaeus vannamei
AGGAGGGAGAGGGAGTGAAGGGAAGAGGGAGAGGGGGTGAAGGGAGGAAGAGGAAGGAAGAGGGAGTGAAGGGAGGGAGAGGGAGAGGGAGTAGAGGGAGGAAGAGGGAGTGAAGGGAGGAAGAGGGAGTGAAGGGAGGGAGAGGGAAGGGAAGGGAGGGAGGAGGAGGGAGTGGATGGATGAGGAGGGAGGGAGTGAAGGGAGGAAGAGGGAGGGAGGGAGAGGAGAGAGGGAGGAAGGGAGGAAGAGGGAGGGGAGGGAGGAGGAGGGAGGGGAGTGGAGGGAGGAGGAGATGAGTGGAGGGAGGAAGAGGGAGTGGAGTGGGGAAGAGGGAGTGGAGGGGAGGAAGATGGAGTGGAGTGAAGGGAGGGAGAGGGAGAGGGAGTGGAGGGAGGAGGAGGAAGAGGGAGTGCAGGGAGCAGAAGGGAGAGGGAGTGAAGGGAGGAAGAGGGAGTGGAGGGAGGAGGAGGGAGTGGAGGGAGGAAGGGGGAGTGAAGGGGGGAAGAGGGAGGGAGTGGAGGGAGGAAGGGGGAGTGGAGGGAGGGAGAGGGAGGGGAGGGGGGGAGGGAGGGGGGGAGAGTGGGGGGGACCCGAGAGAGAGGGTGAAAGGGGATTCGAGGGAGGGAGTTAAGATGGAGAAGGAGGAAGGGTCAGAGAGAGAGAGAGAGGAGAGAATAGAACAGAATAGAATAGAAGAGAGAGAGAGTGTGAGAGAGAAAGAAAAGAAGAGGAAGAGGAAACTATTAGTGAAAATAGTTAATAAACAAAAAAAGACAAATCAATATTAGTAGGAACAAAGGTGGAAAAAATCCGAATTTCACAACGATTCAGAATGCTTCTCGACCTCCACTTGAAGCTTAGTCACTTCCCTGCTTTCAAAACGCGAGTCCTGTTTCAGCAGGAGCAGCAGGGAAAGGGGCAGCGGAAACAGCTTCAGTAGAAACAGCAGAAGCAGAGACAGCTTCAGTAGAAACATCAGAAGCAGGAACAGCTTCAAATAGAAGCAGCAGAAGCAGAGACAGCTTCAGTAGAAATAGCAGAAACAGAAACAGCTTCAATAGAAACAGCAGAAGCAGAGACAGCTTCAGTAGAAACATCAGAAGCAGGAACAGCTTCAAATAGAAGCAGCAGAAGCAGAGACAGCTTCAGTAGAAACAGCAGAAGCAGAGACAGCTTCAGTAGAAATAGCAGAAACAGAAACAGCTTCAAATAGAAACAGCAGAAGCAGAGACAGCTTCAGTAGAAATAGCAGAAACAGAAACAGCTTCAATAGAAACAGCAGAAGCAGAGACAGCTTCAGTAGAAATAGCAGAAACAGAAACAGCTTCAATAGAAACAGCAGAAGCAGAGACAGCTTCAGTAGAAACATCAGAAGCAGGAACAGCTTCAGAAGCAGAGACAGCTTCAGTAGAAATAGCAGAAACAGAAACAGCTTCTCGACCTCCGCCTGAAGCTCACTCACCTCCCTGCTTTCAAAACGCGAGTCCTGTTTCAGCAGAAGCAGCAGGGAAAGGGGCAGCGGAAACAGCTTCAGTAGAAACATCAGAAGCAGAGACAGCTTCAGTAGAAATAGCAGAAACAGAAACAGCTTCAAATAGAAACAGCAGAAGCAGAGACAGATTCAGTAGAAACATCAGAAGCAGAAACAGCTTCAATAGAAACAGCAGAAGCAGAGACAGATTCAGTAGAAATAGCAGAAGCAGAGACAGCTTCAGTAGAAACATCAGAAGCAGAGACAGCTTCAGTAGAAATAGCAGAAACAGAAACAGCTTCAGTAGAAACAGCAGAAGCAGAGACAGCTTCAGTAGAAATAGCAGAAACAGCTTCAATAGAAACGAAACAGCAGAAGCAGAGACAGCTTCAGTAGAAACAGCAGAAAGAACATAAAGAGTCACATAACCAACTATTCAGCATTAACTTAGCAGGAGCAACAACGGTAGCAATTTCGGCAGAAACAGAGAATAACAGGACCAACAACAGCGAATACACAAACAACTTCAGCGACCAAACTTCAGAAGTTACAACAGAAGCAACAACAGAGAATACACAAACAACTTCATAAAAAAAAAATAACAGAAACCAGAGACCAACCGTAACACAAACAGAATTAAAAATAAGACTCAGCAACAGGCGAAACTTCAGTAATGAAAAGGAAAACACATCACGAACTTCAACAGAGGAACAAAGACGCCCATTTCAGACGACGCCTTTTCCTGAAAGGTTCTTTGGGCGCCGAAAGAAAAGCTGAAATCTTTTTCTTCTTCTCTTAATCCTTTTTCCAAACTTGGGTGACTGAGCTTTTATTGCCAGTATCAAAATCGGTTCTGTTGCAAACCTTATTATTATTAGTTATGTATGTCTTATAATCATTATCTCCATCATTAATTTTGTTTTCATTCTCATCATTATTACTATTACTATCACTGTTGTTGTTATCATCATTATTATCATTACCATCATTAAAATTATCTTCATTATCATTATCTCTGTTATTATTATCATTATTACCATCATTATTACCATCATTATTATTATCATTATTACCATCATTATTATTATCATTATTACCATCATTATTATTATCATCATTATTATTATCATCATTATTATTATCATCATCATCATCATTATTCATTTTCACTGGTCCTACAATTACATCACACAACCAGTCCACCATTACCATACCGCCATTATAATTACCCTCACACTCATTCTTACGACTATTGCCCACTTCCTCCTGTTCCCTTTTCATCACCTCTCCGCCAACTTTCCCTCTCAGCCTCCCTCATCAACGGGAAATGTCCAAAGACCGGATGTGTGTCATGCAGATGAGTCAGACTGCAATACGCTTGCAATGGTCGCTCTTGCCTGTCCTTGGTGTTTTCTTCTTGGGTCCAGTACTTCGTGTCTTCTGTTCATTTAGAGATTTGATTTTTTTTTTTTTCAGTTGGTGTGTTCATTTGATGGGAAATTTGAGAAATATATCAAGGGTTAAAATAAAATAAAAAATACGGATGGTAGTTAATTGTGAATGTTCTGTGAAAAAAAGTTGACCATTAAAATCCAATGTGTAAAAGTCCGTTAACAGCTGAGATCCTCCGTAAAAAATCCGTTAACAGTCAACACCGCGTGTAAAATTCCGTTAACAACTAACATCCTGTGTCAAGACCACTGTTAACGGTTAATATCCTTGCAGAATTCCATCAACAGTTAGTATCGTGTTTAAAATCACAAAAATCAGTTAATAGCTACTTTCTGCTGTAAAAATAAAGTATGGTTAATACATAAGCTGTATTTTCAGGTGATTTTCAGGAGATAATAATGCCACTGCCCCAATATACAAACCTCTAAGACAATAAACTTACCTTCTCTATACCTAAGTTTATAAACCAAGAGAAGGGAATATAAGTACATAAAACTAGAAAAAAAACATACACCAATTTTCATTAAACGTAACGAACGTCTGCGTGCTAGCGCCTGTGCACACGCACTTGCTTTAAGCCGGAATGACGCAATGTGTTCCGAGATATAAAGAGGTCAGTGACTGTTGGAAATGCCTTTATTCACCCCACTTAAGCATATCATGTTGCAAAAGCATATCGCCATATTGCTAGCAACAATCACCTGGCTCCCCGTAAGTGCCAAGTGACCGCAAAAAGTGACCTTAAACCGCACATCATGTCGACCTTAAAATGGGATCTGGAGCCTTCAGAAGTTCCAAAGTACCGCCGTTGTCACGACCTTTTTTGATCGGTTTCCGTCGCTCGCGTCAACGCAGGACGTGTCGCCGTGTCCTGCGGGCGTGAGACATTTCCGAGCGGACTTGAAACGCGTGGCGCGGGCGAAACAAAAGTAAGAGTTCAGCCTTGAATTATCTTCTCTCTCGGCCGCTTCGCACGGAGGCAAGGTCGTTCAATACACGAGTGAGAAATGTAGGATGAAGGGAAATCAAGGGCGCCCCAGCCAATCCCCGCCCCGATCGCCAACCCTCCGCGCCGCCCGGCCAATCACAGCCCTCAAGGGTACCCACTTTCAGTTGGGAACCACGCCCTGATTGGCCAGCGCTGAGTGACGTCATCGGGGTGGCTCCAGAAAGGGTGTTGCCGATTGGCTGGAGATCGAGTGACGTCAGAGTCCCTCAGGTGACGGGAATTGCAAGGTGGGCATTGGTAGTGCAAGTTGAAAGTGGATCAGGTGAGCAACAGAGAATATCCGTTGCTGTGCGTGGTGCCCCTCCAGTTTACATAATTTAAAAGGCAACTCCGAGGATCGTTAACAATACTCACACGATATATTTATATGAAGGTAAGAACGTTAATTTCCCGCGCGTTCGTTAACGTCTGGCATTTTGAAAACTGGACTGTTCACAATTCAGATATTAATTAAACATTCGTCACATCAATATCAAGTGCTTCCATTTTTTTTTTCTAGGGAACTTACAATTAGTGCATGTCGATAATTACTCGACGTTATCAAAAAAATATATATATATGAAAATACTTATCAGTTTCATGACAGGGAAATATTTCGAAATTGTCTCGAAAACAAAATTGTCAGGGATTATATTACTATAATGAATATCATTATTACCGTCCTTAATTAATATCATTTTCATTCATGCTAGAATTATTGTTATTATTATTTATATTGTTATTATTACCATCATTATCATTATTTCTGCTATTTTTCTCTTTTATTATTATCACTATTGTTATTATTATCATCATCATTACTATTATTTTTATTGTTATCATTATCCTTATCATCATATATTATTACTTCTCTTATCATTATCATTATCTCGAATATCATTATTGTTTATATTATTACCATTATCATTACCATTGCTGCTATTATTGTCATTATTGTTATTATCTTTGCAATCATTATCATGACAAATCATTGTGACGAATATTTATATCTGTAAATGAAATACGGCTTAGGAAGAAACGAAAAAACGTGTGTGTACGTATGTGTATGTGTGTACGTGTGTATGCGTG